>NW_010223357.1:0-6981 GCF_000695765.1 Mesitornis unicolor | reverse complement strand
CTCTTTCTGACCCTTCTTGTAGATGGGTGTCCTAAGGAAGTGGTTGGATAGGTTCAAAAAGGATAGAAGGGAGTGGAGCGCTGGCCTTGTGGCTGGGAATAACAGTTAGCAGTGAAAAGATCTGAGCCATCTAATGACACCATGCTCCATAGAAATTGTTTTATCCCTCTTTCCTCCTTAACTCTCTCCTATACTGTTACCAGCATAGACCAGAAATTCTTTGGCTGGATGTAGAGTCACTTTAAATTTACTGTCTTGTTTTTGTAGACCATGACATTGCATGATCTTTCTGTGCTAAGGATTTTTTTTCCAAATCTAAAAGTTATAAAGACATATTAAACACTCTGCATCAGCAAACCTGTGCAATTTGAACAGAAAGGTGGTAAAAGAGATGAGAACTTTGAATATTCAGAGTTGTGGCAATGGATTATAGGTAATCTAGGCAACACTGAGAAAATCCCAGGGAAGTGGGGAAGGGTATTAATATTTAGAAAAGTAAATAAGAAAGACAGAATTGCTTGACAACACAAATTTTCTTAAATAAAATTCAATTTAACACAGATAAATTAGACTGGACTTAGACAAAGATCTGGGGTTCTTTATTCTGAGAAAAAAAAGATCTGTGTTACAAAGAGAGCAACACAGTCCTGGACAGTTGTGACTATGAAAAGTAGTTAGAATTCAAGTTAACTAATTGAAGTCCTATTACAAATCTCAGAGAACAAACTGTAATTGTAAAAGCAGAATACTGAGAAAGAAGCAGCGACAATTGTAAGAATATGACTAAAATTCTGTTTCCATTCCTGATGCCAGTCTCCAGAGGGTTTCACTGTATAATGTGGGAGACTATGCTGTCAGTCATAAGCTATGAAGGAACAATCTACTTAGTCTAATTGAGAAAAGACTAGCCTACAGGCACCTAGCAATACATATCTGATAATGGAGAAGTATCTAACCTTGCCAAAAAAAAAAAAAGCAGCAGGGCATTCAAACAGTGAAACAACTTGTCTGAAAATCTAGTAGTACCTATCAGTTAATATCTCCCTAGCAAATATGTTCAACAATAACAAGACGTTAAGATTTGATGGCAAACTTACTGGATGTGTTTCTGTATCTTGTGATGTGAAGGACATCAGGTAGCTTGATTTTAGGATTTTCTTCTAGCCTAAAGATGTATTGACCTAAATAGAGACAAGTAATTTACACTCATAAAACAAGCTTTTTAATAAAACAAGATTCTTCCATTTATGTTTTCAGTTAAATTTTCTGGAAGGCTTGGAAAGCATTAAAAATTCTCTAAGGGGAGAGCTCATTATGCCCCTTCTCACCCAAACAATAAAACACTTTGTATTAAGAACTAAAACAAGATTTGAAAAGAACTCTCTTAACTTGTACCAAAACCTTTTCAGTTCCTCTGTAACAATTCATTGTTGAGCTACACAACAACTTAATTGCTTTAATTATTAGCAACCTAGATTTCAGTTACACATTTTCTGTGTAAATTTTTCTCAAGAATGTATTAAAAAATTCCTTCCTGCTAACTTTTGTTCCATGCTGTTGTTTAGAGAAAGAAGCACACTCTTTTAATAAAAGGTTTCCAAGATATTGATAGAGACACTATTACACACAAGATTTGGAAAAAGGGGAGGAGAGAACAAGTGTGATAGAAATGGTTCTAGATAAAATAGAATGCACCTAATGAGAGTGTTGGATCTAAGGGATATTATAGTACTTATAAAAATAGGCACAGACAAGCAGGGTAACGTTTTTAACTTCAGAACACATGAACCTAAATGTTAGGTTCTGGTTTTAATTTTATAGATGCTGAATATCTATGCTACAACTAACTACAGATTGCTTAGCAAACACAGAGAACTTCTGAGAATCTCATCACATTTATTTAGCAGCTGGCAGATGTAAGGTTTTAGAAACTCAGCAGTCACATCACAGCGGCCAAATGTTGCCCTTAAATGTTGGAGGTTTGGCTTGTGAAAACATTTTGCACAGTGACACAAATTTTGCACATTTGCTGGTTGACCAGCTTGACCTTGGTAACTGAGGTTTCAGATATAGGCTACTACAGGTGAACAGAGTTTAAAAAAAAAGAAAAAGAGAAAGTCTATCCCTGAATGTTCTGAGAAAATATCCATTTTTATGCAAACAATTTTGTGAATGAGAAAACAGACTTTTCTGAATTTGTCTGACTGAGCTAGAATATGCTTTATTAGTGCAGTAATTGAGGCCCAAATTAACCAAATAATCTCTCACATAAGAGCCCATTTCTTCAGCAACTAGATGGAGAAACATTAACGCTATGGAGTCAACAATTTTATCAGCTGCATAAGGAAAGAGGTAGCCAGTGATCTTGGTTTCCATATCACTAAAGTTAAATGAAGACTTTTGATTGAAATAAAGGGACTTAGCTCAGGCTTTTAATTTTGTACTGCACAGATTTTAGGCACAATCTGAAAAAATGCTTGAAATGCTTTAGGAAATTTTAACTTGTGAGATCTTAAGCAGTTAGAGGCAAATTAGAAAGCATTTACCCTCCTAGGAAAGTCAATATTTTCTTATGTCTGTTTTAAAAACTGTTTATGAGCTTTTTAAACAGGAGAGGCATATATAAATCTGAAAATCCAAAGTGAAAAATAGAAACAGAACCATAGGAAGATATCTAATTCATTGTATGAAGAAATATTAAAATACTAGTTTAATCAGTTAGTTAAATTTATAATGACTTAAGAACAGAGTGATGTAATTCAAAGCTTGATTGGCAGAGGAAAATTATACTTAGTTTTGCTATGTATGGGATGATGGGACTGGCTTCAGGATGTAGTGCCAAGGGATATTCTGGAAAGCTGAAATAAGAACGGGGATATAGTTATACATCGAGGGAGATTTAGAGGCTAAGGAATTGAAACTGTCAATGATTTAAGAAATCTAGTGAATCATTCTTCACTGAGCCAGAGGCTAGAGGACCTTATGAGCTAATAATAGCACATCTTTTATACCCAAAGGACAAGGGAGGCATCAGAATGACACAGGAAGATAAAGAGGATTGGAAGAGTAACATGATTGAAATCACATGTGATTGAAACTTCTTGGCATTAATTGTGGGAGATAATAGAAATACTTTCTATCACGGAAACATTTGCAAAACATAATAGTATTTCAAAATATTCCATCACCAGATATGGATTGAAAACAAGCTTAAATCACTTTGTTCTGATGCCCTTTTCTTCATTTTTGTCCCCAGAAAGTAAAAAATTGCTAAGAAGTTCTTCACGAGTAGAAATAAGTAACATAGTATCACACTCTGATGTAAAATACTTATGTGCAATGTAGCTTTAAGTTGAAAGTTTAACACAAAACATGGTAGTAAAGAATAGGGGAAGAAAATTATAGAGAATTTGGAGGTTGTCCAAGGACATCTGCTTTTATATTTAACAAAAAAAATTGTTTCACTTAGCGTTAGTTGTATTCAAGTCAGACTCAAGAGGTGTAAACTGGCTTTTGGTTTTATTGAGGCCTATGTCAATTAAACACATTAAGGTCTGGTCTGTGTTTCAGTGGTATCTATTTAAAATATTCTTCTGGGATGTGAGTCTTTCTGGGAAACCTTGGATGAGATAGGAACAGTAGCAATGGCATTATGTGTTTTCATCATAGGTCTGACAGCCTACCCAGCAACTGAAAGACGTGGTCAATTCTTGGCTTGTGTAAGGTCATTCAAAGGAAGCTATGTTTTCAGCTGAGTTGTGGACAGAGGAGAGGTCAGAATATAGAAAATTTGCCTGCTTTTGGGGGATGGAGGGAATAAACAGTAGAGAAATGTTGGTTTTGGTTTGTTTTTTATTCAATAAAGTGAGAGAAATAGGGCTCTGAAGGCATGTGAAAAATATGTTTGGTATGAAAATACCCATTTTAGGCAGTCATTTTCAAAAGTAGAAGCAGTTCATAATCTCTGACTACTTGAGTTTCCAAGGTGATGTGAAATGTCAGTATAGCTGATTTATTCAGGTTCCAGTATGCCTTTTTTTATCTGTGTTTTCCCTGCACACTTTCTGCTCTGTGATCCTTATCAACCACTGCTAGATGTTTTATAAAAAGCAGATATGGTATTCTCACCAGAAGTAGCTTCACTTCAGAATGATTGAACTGGTTGTAGGTCCTGAAAGGTACTGTAACAAGTAGTTATAATGCACATAAATGTGTTAAGTATTTTAGTCATAAGCCACTATGAGATCTGTGCTTTTTATGTTGAAAAGTTATTTATAAGAAAATAATTTAAAACCATTTCACATAAGAAATGCCTTCATTATCGATGTCAGTTCCTCGCTTCGAAGTTAACAAAGCATCAGCTTTCATAAAGTTGGTCAACAGTTTACTAAGTTCAAGAAGGTAAAAGGTTCAGAATATTTTTTCACCATCCACCATCATGTATCTACTTTATAAACCAACATCAGACAGATTTAAAGTATGAAACCATCTATTTGCTGCTTTGCCTCGTGACTTTTTGTTACCAAATTTCTCTGACTTGTGATGGTGCTAGTCTCACAGGTGTTCTTATGCCAGGGATCTCAATGGGATTTTTTTTTCTTTTTAATTTTCAGCAAACTAATCTTTCTGCCAGTGAAAAATAAGGAATACAATTGGGTTTTTTTAGTGAAACGAAATGTAAGAATGCTAGGTATTCCCAGCAAGAGCAATTGTGAAACTGCTAAGCATTCAGGAAGCTGTAGGGACATGCCTGACCACTTTTTTCTGAAGATGTTTTGTCAAGTAACTTTGCATCTTTAGAGAAATGTTTACATTGAGGTGATGAAACTGGGACTCCTCTGGATAGTTTAGCTATTGCCTATTTCTTGATCTAGTTTTAAAATGCATGCCTTTGTTCTGTTTGTAACCTGTCATTTATTCTATTCTCAGTATAATATGTCCTTGTGGTTTATCTAAAAAAAAAAATGAAGTTCTGCTGTACAATTTTTACAAGTACTTATTTTAGAAATTTCTGGGTTTTGTGGTTTTTCCCTAGTTGAATGGGGTGTGGTGTGTTGTGGGTTTGTTTCTCTCCCCCCGCCCCTCCCCTCCCCCTGCAGGGGAAACATACACTTTCTAATCTCCTTTCCCTCCTTCCTTCTTTTTCCTTCCTTTCTTTCCTTCTTTTCAACTTTTTTGTAAGGTAGAACCACTTACTTTTCATCTAAAATAAGAAATTGCTTAGTCTGATAATGAGTGTTGTTGATCCATGTAATTGTGGTCTAAGATAAGCAAAATAAATGGTGATGTGGTCCTGTATGACTAACCTCAGTGCTTACCAAAGATCTTAGAAATCTGTGTTTCATTATTTTCTTTGTTTAAGGGATTTTTGTTTCCACCTCAGAAACATTTCCTTAACCACTAAACAACAGACTGTTGGAGGACAGAATATATCCTACTGACATTGATTTACTTTGGATAAACAAGTCAACAGTTTGGAGAGCCACTAACTCATGAGTGCTCCATTTTACAGGGGAAACAATCTTAGACCAGGCTAGGAATTCATCTCCCCTTACTTTTTTCTTTTATGCACAATAAAAATGTTTTGACACTCCAACAAGTGAAAACTTCTCATCTCTGAGTATTCTGCTCTCCTGTGGTTGAATAAACCCTTAGAGGTGACAACAAAGATTAGTTAAGATTGGGTTCATATAACCCAATGAGTTACTTCATTTGAAGTACTCACCCTACATATCCATCTATAATGTAAGTAGGGAAACAGGCATTTCCAGATTGTGATTATTCTTTTGAAATGTCTGCACTTGACTAATATTATCTACATCCAAAGAAATTACTTTTACTTTCTGTTGATACAGACATACAGGCTATGATGTTCCACAGAATATACATATACTATAGCTCTAGACATCATTGAAGAGAGTCTTTTCTCTACTTTTTTCCTTTTTTTTGTGTGTGTGTGGATCTAGTTCTGATATATATTACATTTGTTGACAAAACTATCCCATCTCTTAGAATATTTTACTATTTATTTCCATGTAGTTTTGATTTGTGCTCATTTTTGAGATACTTTTCATAGTTTGCTGAAAATTTTTGCAAACTCTATCCATGTTCATCTTTAGAAGGAAATGACATTGCTGGTTGTGCTTAGAAAGGACTTGAGGTTACGTGGTAACTTAGCAAAGACAGAAGATTGCTGAGATAAAGTATTCATTGAGTAACTACAGGGAGTTTTGGATTTGGATCTTGCTTAATAATTGATCCAATTAAACCCAAACTGTAGTAGTTATATTTAGCATACACAAATGGAGCAAAGTGAGCTTCTGAATTGAAAATTAGGTCATGAGAGTAATTCACCAGCACAAAAAGCTCAAGTGTATAAAAAAAGACAGACAACTAGCAGGGTGCCTTGAAGAAGAATGTTGAGAAACAGAATTAGATGAGAATTTGCTGGCTGGAGTATGTTACCTTCTTATATTACTGTGTATTGAATAATGCACGTTTCTTTTTGTTGAAGAAAATGTGATGGTATGATAGACGAGAGCCATCTGCGTATAGTGCCTGAGAGCAAAGAAGTGGAACAAGTGACCTCTTAAAGTTCCTTTTGTTTTTATAATTTGTTGACATTTTTTAAACACAATGATTACTTTCCTAGGTACAATCTTTGGCCTTGACTTCCTAGTTGAACTATGCATACGTGCTTTACTGACTATGTACACAAACCAGATGGTATACATTCTGTTTAATTAATCGCAATTTTCTTTGGTGAAAACACCAGTGTTCATCAGTTTACTATTTATTTCAAGTACTGAGTACGTCTACCTTTTTAATAAGAAGAAATACTAAAAAAACAACCTCAAAACCATGAGATTTAGCTGTTGTAGAAACCCTGTATAAAAACAAGCCAGTCTCACCTATTGCTGTGAAGAACTCCTCTGACACTTTGCTTGAGCAAGGTCACAGAATCACAGAATCACAGAATAT
>NW_010223356.1:0-6885 GCF_000695765.1 Mesitornis unicolor | reverse complement strand
AGATCAGCGAGTATAGATCATTGGTCCTGATAAATAGTCCTTTTAGATTTGTCTTCTTTAAAAGCAAAACATGTACAAAGGGTAAATCTTGACCAGATTTTTCAGTCATAAAGCTATCCATAGATGGTAGAATCCATATTTTTCCCATGTAAAATTTACAAGAATAAGATTTCAAAGCCTATTTCAACAGCCCAACCTATTCATTTTTACAGTTTGGAGATTAGCCAGTTCCCAAGATTGAGCACTAAATGTAAGGATTACCTCACCCATGTTGACAAGCAGCCAGCACTGTTGGTAAGAAGCCACTTCATGACTGCAAAATATTTTTAAGATGGGAAAGGGGAGTAACTTTAAATCAGAAGCAAGCAATTCCTTTTCTACATTGGCAGCACATAGATACCTTAGTTTGAATTTTGACCATGACATTTGTGGCTCAAAAGTAGAAATTAATTGTTGTTGCCAGGTCCATATTAAAGAGGGGGAGAATATCCAGGATTTATCAATGATTTCTGCACATTTCTGGTTTTCCACAAGCATTCAATGAGCTTCTTTTCAGGATCAGGGGAAAATATGTATGCACAACAGCCACCAGTATGACTGCCACAAATGTATATAGGAAAGCTCATTTTGAATAGATGAAGCAATAACACTGATAGCAAGGACGTTACCATATCTCCTCCAATTGTGAAATAGGACCCGTGATGGCTTTTTACTGCCCCTTCTTCAGACTCCTCATCTTTCATTTATTTTGCTGTACAAATTAGTTAGATCAAAAGTAGTCCAGTTATGTCAACTCAGGCTGCAATTACAGTTCTCATGTCTCTGAAAGGGTTTGAGCTTCTGACTGACTTTTTTTTTTAAAAAGGTATTGATAATTGGGGAACAGAAAGAAGTGAGACAGCTACAGCCCAGGAGAATGTTTATTCACTCTCAAATCTCTGATGGGTTGCATTAGAGTCTGGAGGTAGCCTCCAAAGAGTGATCACTCCTGGCTTTCTGAAACTGGTGTGTCAGCTTCGCCTGGCTGGGTTCTGGCCAACCATCTGTCAACAGAGCTTGCCTTGTTTAGCCTAGCAAAACAAAAGCTGAGAGGGAATACAGTCGCTAGCTATAAACACTTTGGGATAAACAAGGGAGAGGAATAAGAACTATTTAATCTAAGAGACAATGTTGGCATAAAAACAAATAGAAACAAACTGACCATGAATAAATTTTAGTTAGAATTTAGAAGGCCTCCCACAGAAGTACAGTTCCAGAATATCCTTCCTACAGCTGTAATGGGAGTTAAACAAATTCCTGATTTTCAAACTTGGAGTTTACTCTTTTTATGAAGAGAATTTTGTGATATTATCTCCAAAACCAAAGTGAAATGCAAGGGCTTCCTTCAATATTCCCTCAATGACACTGGTTACAAATGCAAGCTTATAAAAAAAGTGTAAGTTCTTAAAATAGTTATGACTACTCTATACCAAAATATTCACCACTGATCATTACTTCCATTCATACTGCCACAAAACAGTTGGCTTTGCAAAGCCAAATTAAAATTAGTTTCACAAGACTGCTAACTGGATGCATTTCTGAACATACAGCCTGGAACTTTGCATGATCTATTTGCACAAATTTGGGGGAGCAGCTGAAGCAAATTAAGATTACTTCAGCTGCAAGTATGAATTGTTTCAGGTAAGTGCCATTCCAGTTCTCCTTGCACAATTGGTAATGCTGTCATGAATAACTAAATACCATCTTTAATGAAGATCCTGTGGGGCTTTAGAGGAGCTTCTATGTCATATGAGCAAGAAATATATGTGGCATGATCCAAAATAGTGACTATGAGGTACTGGAGGGAACGTACACATCCCATTAGCTTTCTAGGTAAATCCTAACTCAAACATATGAAACCTTGGTTTAACTCAGTAGGTAAATTAATGCTTGGATAAATCTGCAATTAAGGTAGAACTCCAGCACTCTCTTCACAGAAGTTCACTTTGGCATGGCTGCTAGTAGACTCACACTGCAGAACTGAATGCATCTATTAGTTTTGTGCATTAGCAATAGTGTTGCTCTGATAAAGCTTGCTGCTGCTTCAAGGATTTATCAAGGATTTGAGATTATTTCAGCTAAAAAAAATTGTTTCATTGCTATTAATATTGAATTATAGCATTTGTATTATTTGTATGATATCTGTATCCCTGATACTTTCTGTACTTCTCCAGACCTTTATCTTGTTTTTTAGTGCTTAGTGTTGAAGAAAGCAACTCAGTATGCAGGTAACTACCCAAAATCACTCTGCAAAGATCAGAGGATAAGACCAAGATGTCAGCTTAAGAAGTAGTGTTATTAATTCAGAAGCCACACTATTTTTCTTCAGAAATCTTTTGCTATAATATTAATATTAATTATCTAGAATCAGCCTTACACCCATATTTTACTTTCATTATGCATGATTTCTTTTATTTCTCTAACAGAAATATAACAGTACCATTTGGCTTATTGTTACTGAGAGTTTCAACCTATCAACCCCAAAGCTTAATTTCCTACTGTGTCCAATACAGTTATGTTTTCCTGTGTTTATTACAGAGTAGAATCACTGCTGTTGAATCATATAAATTAATAATTTATATTAGCAGGGCATGACTATAATAGATTAGCTATGGTGACACTACCTTAATTTAAAGCTTAAGATGAAACCTTATTACAAAGTCAATTATTTGCAGACCATGACTGAATAATCATATGTATCACATATATACACACATATATGCATATATAAATCCAAGTACACATGCAGACTATGTTTGTATATAAGTATAGCTAAGAACATAACACCCTTGACACTAAGAAGTGCAATCAAAAGCCAAAATGGCCAGAGAATAAAATGTTGTACCTAGTTCTTCTACTTGATATGGTGTGTTATTTACTCCTACACATCTTGCCTCCATTCTGGGAGACCTCAAATGCAGAATTGTTTAGATGAACAAAAATGGCTGTTTATAAATGTCTTAGAATATACTGCACTTATTTTACAATATGCTACCTATGTTAGAAGGAAAAAAAGAAATCCACAATACATTTTTTAGGGAAGTATAAATAGGAATATTTATAGAGTCATTTTAACATACCTGTTTTCACATTCCTCACTGAAAAAAATCTAGTTTCCTTAAAATTTAGGAATTCAAGCAGCATGCATTCAAACAGAAAAATCCCATTCCTTAAAGTAATATAAAATGGCTTTCCACACACAGGAGGACCACCATCCTGGGGGAGAACATAGATATTACTGGGTTGTTTGGTATCTACATCCAGTTACCAGACTACTTCAAAAGGCACTCTGGGTGTGCTTTCTTTGCCTTGGAGAAAATTGTAACAGATGCAGACCTGAATCTTGCCTGTTCTTGGCATTGGGCTAGAACAGGAGGGAAGGAAGTTTTACAATTAGTGATGAATGTTTGAAACAGTTTAAAGGCTTGTGGTGCTATGATACATCCATAAAAGGTATATTTGTATCCAGAGAGAGGCTGAGGAAGTCAGATGTACTTAATTAATGTATTTGTGACAAGTTTCTGTTATCTTTCATAAGAAAATATCTTCACGCGTTAGCTGCATATGAGAAATTCTTTCATATATTTCTATTTACTTGGTATGGAAGTACTGAAGAACACAAGACTTGCAGCTTTCATGAAATGAAAAAATAGTCTTCTTCATTTGCTTAAACACTGCTTTATATCTATCCTTTGCAAACTCTTCTGAAAAGGCATTCTCATAGAAAAAGCTTGCAGCTGGCTAGATTTCTTCTCTTATTTTACTTACTGTTATCGTCATTCTGTAAATTTAGATTTCATGCCCACATAACACTATTGTTGAAGGAGACAGCAGCTATCAGTTAGATGTTGAAGCAGACAGCACTGAACACAGAGAGAAAATGATGGCAGGCATTTCCTGGGAAAACCTTACCTCTTAATGGAAGCCTGTAATAGCTCCTCAGAATTTAAGTTTAAGCCAATGTTTCTCTTTCGTTATCAAATCAAATATACTCTAGAAAAGTCTTAATCTGCTGTATTACTACTAATTACTTTTTCAGCTATTATTACTCATTAATAAAATTTAAAATATCAGGTAGAAAACAGGTGCTTAATGGAGCTAAAGGTGCTGTATTGAGTCAGTTGAAAATATCTGACATTTCAAAATGACTGATGAAAAGGTCAAAATAATCTTTAGCACTGTCATGTGGATCCCACTTTTACCTATCTGTGCATCTCACAGAGATGTTCTCATTTTCCTGTGGTGGTGAGATGCTGCTGACAGCCCAAACTTTGGAGAACATGGTCATTGTTAATGAATACTAATTTTTTTGCTTGCACAGTCATTATGGAATGAAAAAATGCAGACACAGCATAAAGTGTAGTAAAAGGTCTTTCTTTTTTGTTCAGATATTCAGTATTATAAAATAATACAGATACAGCAGTAAGAACATGTGATTCTCACTGAAGTGTTTACCAACACCACTATCAAGGACCTGGGGGAACTGGAGCTCCCCCATCATGTCCATGGCCTAGGATTCCAAGTCAGCTCCTCAGGGCTGTCAGCCTCTGCTCCAGTAATGCTGCAGCAGGGCCAATCTCCAGATCCACACAGCCCTGCCCTGCCCAGCCATGAGCCCTGCTGAGCTAGGGCCAACCTGTTGGCCCATGTCCTGGCCTGGACTCAGCCCATGTCCACTCCCATGGCATTGCCCAACCATCTTGAGACCGTGTTTGTCCCTGGCCTGACATCCTGGCTGGACCTTGGACCCACCCCATCACCATGATACCATCTTATGATCTGGGCCCTTGGTTGGGCCTGGCCATGATCTCTGGGTCTACCACACTTCCTTGCTTGGCTCTGGGGCTATGCCATGGCTTCAAGCTCCTACCTGGCCAGCACAGGGACTCCTGGGCTCCTCTTCCCTGCTCTGGCTGCTCCCTGACAGCCATGTCCTCTCTCTAGCTCAAGCTGTGTAGGAAAATCCAGAAAATGTATTGCTTGGCAGCTCTTACTTTTGAAACAGGGGAGATATTTTATGCAGTCATTAAATAGTTAAGATAGTTTTCACTCTACATGGAGTTTAATCCATATGTACAAGCTACATACACACAAGAAACTGGAAGGGACAAATGCCGTTGCCCAGCAACAAGAAACTGGCAAAAGCTCAAATACTCCACATTTTTAGCAGACAATGGCTCTCTGAGCTCAGCAATCAATAGCATTTGATGCAAAGGAAATGCCCAGTTTATCATACTTGCCATCTAATAACACCTCAAGTGTATTTGTGGCTGATATACATAAAAACATATCTGAACTCCAGCTGTTTGAATAATGCATTAAAAAAGTCACACTTTTTATCCTTGAAAGCCAGCTGCAACAAATGAGTTTGTTATTTGTAGCTATTTAGTGAATAATTTATGGAAACAAATGTCACTCTATAGGTTATTCAAGAGATTCAGTTTAACTATTCACGAGCCAGGCTGTTCAAAGATGACTCAAGTCCGTCATAAAAGTATCATCTGAATTATGTCTCCTTCTTTGTTCCAACAGCCTTTTCCTCCATGGTTCTTTCGATACCACCTTCGTTTTATGCATACACAAATAAGTCCCACATTTTGTTTCTTCTGCTTCAGCTATTCTTTTCCTGTTTCTTCATTTCCTTTCAGGCTTTTTCCTTCAAGTTCTCTCCCGGACCTTCTGTAATTTTTCCTCTTCCCTTAGGGACCACTAATATCTGCTTAGAAGCTGAATTTGTGTTATCCCTCTCCCATATACAGCCTGTTGCTCCTCTAAGGCAGCAAGTGTCTTGCTTGTTACCGGGCAGAGGCAGGCATGGCCCCACAGGCTGTGGCAGAGATGAAGCTGGGAGTTGCTGTCCTGCAGGGAGGAGAGCGGGGAGCAGCAGCAGCAGCAGAGAGGAGCTACAGAGCTGGAATACAGCACAGAAACATGCCTTACAGAATCTGAATTTCCTGGTGTTTAAATACTGTGGTGATGAGAACTTTGTTACACAATGAGATTCATTACTCCTCATTTTGCTAATAAAAACTTAGGTATCGCGTGCTTAATACTCATCAACCATATAACATCACGGTCAACCCTGGGAAAGAGGAGAGGCGTTGCTATAAAGTACACCCACTGTCTGCCTTAGACACCTATCTTACAGCAGGAGGACCCATGTCTGGCACTACTCATTTTCTTTATGAAATACAGAGGGATCCTAAGCATGTAACTTAGACTAGGTGCCTAAGTTTAAGAAATCGATGGTTGAGATCGATCCCCTTCAATTTTCGGAATTGCACCAACAGTTCACAGAATTTAATTATTTTGTCCTTCATGCCACATAGTAGTACTTGAATAAGAGCATACATTTTAGAAAAAGAAATAATCTTGAATTAAAAATGTTAATTAGTGATGAATAAGAATTGCAGGTACTGAAAAAGATATTAGATACAGGGCTAAGAATTCTTTCAGGGATCCTTCTGGAAACTTACAAAGGTGGAAAATGAGTTTTCATAAAATGTACTAGTGGTTAAACAAAGCTTCCTCATCTGATCTGAGATATGTTGAGATTGCAGATACATTTATGTTTAGAAGTATAAATTTATATAATCATAAAATGGTTTGAAGAAGCACACAAGAGTAAAAGTTTGGCCTTGGGATTACATTTTAAGGCTGTGCATAGAATGGTCCTAACAAACATGTTAATGTTTAAAAGCCACCTTGTTCCTTTCATATCTAAAAATTCTAAGATTTCCAAGACATCCAACTTTTGGTTATTAAATTAACAATATTAGTTATATTAATATCCTGTTAAAAAGAATTATATCTTGTCCCAGATCACAGAATCACAGAATCACAGAA
>NW_010223355.1:0-6974 GCF_000695765.1 Mesitornis unicolor | reverse complement strand
CTGTCCCACCATGTCTCTGTAATTGCCATCAAATAATAATATACCAAAATAATAACATACTTTCAAGAAAGCTAAAACAGAAAACAAAGGAAACAAACCAAATATCTATATTTTTTCTGCATTGCTCAAAATACAAATAAAAAACACTAAACAGCTAAGGTTACATGGGTATGTTTTGCAGAGTTTTTTTTCACTTTCACAGTAGATTATAGGAGTATGATAAAGGAACCAAAAAAAATAGAAAAATATGTGCATTCCACTCCAAATTGACTTAACTTTAAGATCTATTTCCAATTTGGAGTTGCAGTACAAACTAAGATACATTTAGAGGCAAAATTTTGAATCAGGATCAATTTCTTGCTGTAATTTTTTTCATTACCCTGTAAAGTATGCTGAGTTTTGAAGGAAATGATCTGTTTGTGGAACATCAGCTGAACAAAAATTAAACTTCAATGAGATCTTTCTGTGAACAAGACTTTCCATGTAGAGAAAAGGCATAGCTATAATATGACATATTCTGTTCTTCCAAGGGGAAAAACCAAATATCACTAATTTTATGAGTGAATTTTCAATTGCACACCTGTTCTGAAACTTCACAGGAAAATGCAGACAATAGCAGCACTAAAATATTGCAGTGCCTGGAAGGTCACGGCATTATAACTGGATTTACATGCTAAGGTTGAACAGCAGTATAATAGCACCATAAGCCTGTGCCTAGCCAGGTTTGCCCTACTTTTCAAACTTGTCTTAGGGAACTAAAATATTCTCACACTTCCTGACACCAACCTTGCTGTGTACTAGCCATTTTATTTACTTACATGCCAAGGTGTGAACTTGGGCTGCAAATGCAATCCCATGTTTGAAAACTTTGCTGCAAATCTAGGGACAAACGTAAAGATTTCTTCTTTGTGGACAAATGTTCATTATTCAAGCAGAGATCATAGAAAGGCTGTATTACAGGGTGACTGGGCACCTAGCTGATGCTCCTTTCATATCAGATATTTGGTGTCTCTCGTTATGTAATCCATACCTGCTGCAACAGCAAATTTGACCATATGTCGTATTTTATAACCTGTTTTACTTTTATTGCCCCGTGGGACTATTAAGCAAACACAGAAAATGGGGAAAACTTTCTGGCTGGTACATGCAAAGTCAACATACATTTCTGAGGCACCTCCACAGCCCATCTCACTTTACAACAGCTATGGATGGAAAACAGCAACCCCTCTATAAAATTGACTGTAAGTAATGACCTCCATGTGTATGACTTCCTTCAATATCTTGACAAATATCAGTTTGTTAGCAAAGATGTTTAAATAGTGTAGTATGTGCAATACTTATATTCAAGTGAATACTTACCAGAAAGCTATGTCATGTTTCAGGTAACATAACTCTATTCTCTACTATTAATAGAATAAAGAGCCATATTAACTAAGATGTACATTCAAGATTTCACATGATTAGTTAAGGGAAATATTTGTTCCTGGCCCACTGTCAGCTATGTGATTGTGTATCAATGATGATAAGGGACTTTCACTGAAGTAAAGCTTTTGCCTGCTTAACGATGACTTCATTCTGAGATACAGTAAGTGCTTGTAACTCCTGTTATAAACAGCATGAGTTTTCTGTTTTCAGCAAGCATTACTTTTAATTCTAGCCACCAGTAGAAATGGAAAGTTACAAAAAAGTTAACATATGAAAACTCAAATTCTGAGCACACTGTGATTTAATGTAGTTAGTCTTTGCTTTTGTTTGCTCAGGTAATCAAGACAACAAGAAGGGCAACAGACACCAAATGACTGTAATATTTAATCTTGAAAATGTAAGATCTTGTAGCAATCCAGAGTTGTCATTCTGGAGTTCAGTACAAATCTGGAAACTGAGTATATTTTTGCAGGTTTGGTTCTGAAGTATGGATCCAGCTGAGAAGGATCTTCTTGTGGCTTGGTTTAGTTTTAATTCTTGACTTAACTGGAATCAGATGAGGTATATTGTGGAAATACACAGATAATGCGGTCTCAGATGATGTTATAAACTTACCATGGATGGACGATTACAGATAGCTTCATAGGCAATTAGAGAGACAGAAAGGAGGTGACTGTATGCTGAAAAAATGTCATTAAATTCAGTCCCTAATTTCATTGAGGAGAAACCAAAGAAGCTTTCTCAAATTAAGATACGGAAAGAGTAGTCCCACAGAGTTTTGTATTTAATTATTATTTGCAGAACTTTGTCATATATTTTTCTAAACAGACAATCAGTAAAGTCAGCGTGAAGCCAGGAAGCATTGCAAATACCTTTAACAGAGCACTAGCCAGTTAGCTCAGTGGTATCAGCTTCTAAATGACAGTTCTTTCATTGTCTTCCTGTAAGATACGTGTTATACTATCAGCTACATAAACCACCAACACTGTATTTCTCATGTAAGTTTCTTTATGCAGAGAAAGGCTAATACAACCAATGATTACAAATAATTTTATCATCCTCACCTTCTGTTCATTATACTACAGGGGAATTTTCACCAGCCAGGCTGATGATGCTGAACAGTAAGTCATTTGTGCTTTTTAAAGTGCAGATATCTAACTTAATGGTGAACTCTAATCTGACTAGAATCCTTGCTAGGGAGCAAAAAATCCTGAGGGACAAAAAAGCAAGCTAATAAAAAACTTTACAGTTACACTGCATAGGAATATGTAGTATTAGAACTAGAGTTTCTACCATTTAACAACTACTGAATATATTAATTAATCTCAGATTCATAGTCTTCTCCTGAGAAACTGGAATAATCACAAATAAAATGTTGTATTCTGTTTCTTATGTAGGGGTTCTGTTTCAGAGGAGGCTGTGTATTATCAGAGAGGAAGTTCAGCATTTCAGGCTGAAATAAAAAGGCAGAATAATGTCTTTTTAAATTAATCAAGAAATCCAAATTTAGTTCTTAGAGGAAAGGAAAGCACTGAAACTTTAGATATCAGGGTTCATTTATATCAGTATATACTAATACATGACAAACAGAATGCATGGTTATGAATAATCAATCTATAATCTCAAATTCATTCTTTTTGTGCTAGCCATAGTAGAACATGTTGAAAAGCAACATTCTCTCTAAGACACCTTTGCCTATCTCCAAAGCTGCATCGGAGAATGAATTGAGCAAGTGTTAGCGAGCCCTTATAGTAACCAGAACTGTAATTTATCAGCAGAGTATGCAAGTTGGTTTACAAGTTAACATTAGGCTGATTCTCATGTCTCCTGGCAGAAACGGTGTCCTAACAATGAGATAGTCTCCCCTTAGAATATAAGCTTTTGTAAAAATAGTAGGAGAAGTTAAGATCTAGGTATTTTGTAACACTTGTTTGATTTTAACCTCTAACATTTTACTTTTGTACATTTTGCTCATCGCTATTTACATGGACCTTTATTGCAAACCATTTTACTTTGATTAGGCTTTATGTAGTGTATTTAAACAGATACCAATGAAAAGGTTGAAAACAAGTCAGGCCTGAAACATTATCTTTTAACATTTCATCTGGAATTCCATAGTTAGCAAACTGCTATTTACAGTCTGTTCTTGCTGCACTGCTCCATTATAATGTCTTGTCAGTCACATCGTTTGCTTATCATAATCTTTCATATGAGTTCAAATTTCATTCACATCTAACCAAAATAACACACACAGAATTTCTGAGGAATTATTTACTTCAAGCTGTCTAACTTGCCATTGCTGGAAACAAACTTTTTATTTTTTTAATAGAAAATCAGCTCTAGGGCTTTCTCATTCAAAACTATTTCAAAAGCTCCTGAATTCCACATAAAAGCTTTACATAAAAATGTTTACAATTACTGGAGATGTAACAATGACATTGACAAAGAAACTAAGTCAATGTCATTACAAGCTGTCTTCTAAAGGTAAAGAATGTTATTAAATATGTATTTGAAGAAAGACAAAGCCAGACACTTCTGAACTGGTGCAATGTACATTTGGAGTTGTGAGAAGCTGGCGGCTGGACTGACTGGATTAGGAATGGAACTCTGCAGGTTTTTTTCCTCTTATATTTCCCTTTTTCTGTCTTTCTTAGTCTCTCCTTTGGCTTAGCCACATTACTGCTTTTGTTACTCAATTTGATTCATTTAAGACCAGAAGAGACTGCCAGGATTGTCTAGTCTGACCTTTGGTGCACTAGAGGACATTAGGCTTCTTTGAGTTATCTCTGTATTGAGCCAAATGGTCTGTACTTAACAAAACAATCTTGAATAAATTTCTATGGTGTGCATTTCCATGACAGTCTATGTGAATTTGAAAGAACGTTCCTACATGCTCTTTTCAGGTCAGCACGACATCTGCTAATCTGCTGTCTCCATAGCACAGACTTGGTGGATCTGTTTCTCCTCTCACTACCAGTTCAACCATGAGCAAAACTGTTGATGCAGGTGAGATTTTACAGCAAAACCAGAAAGATGTATAGAAAATCTGAAATATTCTGAGAAATTATCTCAAGCCAAGACACTGAAACATGTAATGTTTTCCCAGTGACAATCTTTAAAAATTATAGTAACTACTGATAGTAATAATTAATATTTCATCAGGATTAGTCTTCTTTAAATATATGAATATATAATGATCTCCTAATTTCTGAAGTATCAAAATGTCTAATAGTTGCTAAAACTAATAATTTTTAAATCCCATAAACCTTTTGATATCATGCACATATGAATTGAAAATATACCTTTCATGTACCCTTACTGAGATAAGGACATCTAAATGCTATCTAAGAACCATTACTAGTCTTGTGTGTTTGATTACCAATCATTTTTGACATGGCTATTTGTATTTTCTTGAAAGCACCAGATATCTGTGGAAACCACCTTCATGAACATAGATGTTATCTTCTTTTCATATATTTATATGCAGGTATATAAGTAAGTCTTTGAAAGCTGATGATGGAAACTCAGCAAACCCTAATTTCTCACACTGCATTGTATTGTAATTGCTAAACAATGCATTTTTTTAAGACCTAGCAAGCGAGTGAAATACATATCTTAAAGTTCCTGTTCCTCTGGTCATTCAAGATGCTAAATATTGCCTATTTCTGCTGATAAAAATGAAAATCAAACTTTCACAGTATGGTGCAGCATTATTCATTCAGGTATACATTTTCCCTTTTAATAAATAATCAAACTATTTCCACCCTTACATAATTTAACAGAGTCAGGAAAATGTAACTCTTTTACTAGTCAAACAATTTCAGCAAGTACTATACATAGTCATAGATTGAAGATGCAAAAAGTGGAATAATATGGTAATGTCCTGACAAAGATAATTTTCAAAGCATATCCTTTTTTTTTTTTAATCCTAGAAATAACAGGGACAATTTAGACCAAGCTTTGATGTTCAGAAGTGTCAGGATCATAGCTGTTCAGACAGCTGATAGCTTAATGCCTTTGGCTTATTATCTTTAATTTCAGCAATATTCATCTTCTCACTGTATAATGAGATTTTCCCCTCTATTTAAAATAAACCAAACTAACCCTCTATTACTCTAAAGAAAAAACTTTAGGTGACTGAAACATGGTACAGGAAGTGCTATAATGTGAAGGGTATCAAAAATAATTCCAGAAAAAAAATTCAGAGGGAAATACAGACCTCATGATCAAGTCCATAGTGTGAACACTACTATTTGTAATGTATCTGTGTGCCCCTCCCATCATAAACTCAAAACTGCTTCATACTGTGAAACGTATTATTACAATAAATCAAAACAGAACTTATACCATGTCAGATAATTGCCAGCAAGCAAGGTATCATAAGTACTTCCACCTGCAAGACACATGGAAATATTGGGGGAGGAGAAGAGGTTGTGGGCTTGTTTGATTCCAGCCTACACCATTTTGCCTTGAAAAAAAACTTAATCAGAAAAATAATATGCTGGTTTTTATTCTTAAGTGTGTTTGTAAAATGAAATATATCTGTTTTATATTGCTATGCAAAATATAAATTAAGCTTACTTAATGTAACTTTTTTGCATGGACTCTTGGACTCTCTATCTTTATTTTGTCTTAAGTACATGACACACTGTGCCAATTAGTGGATAAAATCTGTAAATGTCCTGGCAATGAATAAATGTATAAAAGATAAAAGTAGCTGAGAAATTGTATTTAAGAGAAAATGGCTAGCTCAGTTTTGGGGGTGCAAAAGCTAACACTGACATTAAAAAAGAAGATATTTAACAAGATCAGAGTAGCCGTTTGTTTTCTTCTGTTTTCACTTTTGCCTGTGGTCATCTCTGCATGGAAGAAGATCCATAAGGTATTCCATACGTAACTAGAAAAATAGAACAACTTAGAGTAAACAATGATAGAAAATGCTTACCCACAAGGCAAGCACCTTTCTGAGCAAAAATAGATTTTTATTAATTTAAATGTTTTATACTTTAATTATGGTCTTAGACTCACTGCTACCTTGAACTAGTAGTGTATATATGTTATGTAGTAGTGAGATAAATTTCTTTTTCTAAAACAATTAAATTTAACTAAAATACTTTGGCAATTTTTCTATAATGAAAAAAAATGAATCTGAGTTCATGGTTTGCCTTTTGGATTCATGACCTTTTTACAGCAGTCCTCCTTATTTGGATTATAACAATACTGGTTTTTTTACATCTGGACAGGTTAGAGAATCTTCATATATATATATATATGTACATATAATTATTTTAAAAATTACTTGACAGGAATATAATAGGTCTATCTGATGATATCATTAAACAATAATCTGCAGCTAAGCATACAAAAATTGATCAATTTTTGTTCTATTTGTAGACCACAGTCATAGGTAATTCCTTTTTTTAAAAAAGAACCAAATGTTCTAACCATGCGGAGCAATTCAGAAAATTAATCCAACTCTGTAAAAATCCTACACTATGTCTATCCTAGTTAAAACCCTCTGTTAGAAGTGAAGAATGGTTAGAAAAAAG
>NW_010223354.1:0-6988 GCF_000695765.1 Mesitornis unicolor | reverse complement strand
GATCCGGGCTCTGGGTAGACTACAGACTTCTGGGCAGACTACAGACTTTTAGGTTTAATAACCTTGTTCAGACAAGAATGATAGAGAGCAAGTGACATGAATGCATAGGTTTTGAGCATAGAATTCCACAGGAGTTAAAGTCTAAGCCTTAAATCTGTCCTGACATGAAACTACACCGACATATAGGTAACAGCTCAGTGAAGCTGAATTAGGAAACTTATATAGCTGATAATAGCCCATTTCTTTTCAGCTGGTCTCCAGCTTCCTGAGCCCACTTATCACTCATTCTGCCCAACTGCAGTGCCAGAGCATGGGAAGAGGAGGGAAAAAATGGCTATGGGTAGGGGAAAGAGGGGTGAAGCAACAACCTGCAATCACACCACCCTTACCCATCCTATGGCTATGCTGTGTGTTTACAGTCTCAGACTGAACAGCAGGATGGCTTGAGCTGTTTATGCCTGCCTTTGCACATCTCCCAGTGCTATATAAGCAGAGCTGGTTAAGAAACCATAATTTGAACTGGACTGAGGAATGCATCTATCTAGGAAGAAATTTTTTTTTTGTCTTCACCTGAATAGGCTTCCCAATCTACTTTAGAAAATGGCTCTGCAAACACTTATTCTGAGGTTGTGCAGGGCACGGGGGAGAGAGGGAAGGAATTGCTTAATCAGGCATCGTCACTGAAGAAATGCATGTGGAAACACAGCCTCTGAAAAATAAGTTAAAAAAAAATGAAACAGCCACTGCACATACAAAATACTGTACAGCACACAAAGCTCTGCAAATACCTTATAAAATACCATGAGTAACTTTTAAGCAAGTCTTCCCACAGTGTGATTCCTACTGGGAATCCTCACAGCTGCCTCTTTTCACTCTTGCCCTTGTATTTTGTTGAGAAATGAGAACAAAGGGGTTATTCTTCTCTACTTTAGCATATACAGGTCTAATGCTCATCTTCAGTAATGACTTCTTAGACATTAATCAGCATCCAGTATATACAGGTTCTGCCACCCAGACTTTTTAGAGCACACAGAGATGAGGCAGCGTGTCAGGGATTTTCCAAGTGTTTCAAAGCCATTAATCAAACAAGCAAGTGGAGAAGGGGGCCTCTTCAGTCCCAGTTCATGTATTAATAATTTACTGCTTTCCTGTTACCACTGAAACACAAATCTGTTCTTCATAACCAGAAGGGTACAACAAATCTGTTTGACTTGTCTTGACCCATCAAAACTCCATCTGTGTGTTTGTTACATTAGTAATGTCTCCCCTTCTTTCTCTGTCTTTACTCTTGATCTATTATCAGCACTCAAGAGCATGAACGCTGCAATCTGCAAAATAACTTGCACAGTATGAGAGAACCACTGAATATGACTAATGGCAACCACATCCTATTTATGGATTTTTCTCTTCCTTCTGTTCCAGTTGCCCTACTTTGTAAGCACATATCATGAGAAAGAGTTGTAATACTCTTTCTTCCAGTACCTCATTTTCTTTCATGCTGTTCCCACTATTCCTTGGGACAAGCATCAAAAGGCTTCACTCTAAAGCATGTGGGTTAACCTGCATCAGCTCCATTGTCTAAGGCAGAAAGTGTAAGGTAAGCAGAGGCCCTGCATGTTTAAAAAATGTGTCACCTACTATGTATTTCTATAACATCTGCTTTTATAATCTATCCTGGTAAAACCTGCAGCATATGAAATTAAGTCCCTTCATGAGCCCATCGAGGCCTCAGAGGAGGCAGATGTGGAGATGAGGGCAGGACATGACATTAAAGAGCCAAAGATTTACTCTCCTGGGTATGACTGAAAACCTCCATGTGCTTATAGAAAAAGAAATTAAAGTTTGAATATGCTGGGAAGTAATGAGGATAAAATATAAGCTGAGCTGCTGCATAAATCCTGTTCTGTGAGATACTATGGCTGTGTCCATGCCCACTGTGAGAATGGATGTTGAGGCCCTGAAAGCCACATGCAGCCCCACTCTAGAAGGTGCTATGTCACTAAAGGCAGAGAGCAAACACATCCCAAGGGGATACATTGTCCTCCCTTCTTCGTAGTCTTGGTCTACGTAGTCAGGTCTTCCTATTGCCTGTGAATTACCAGAGAGTTCTGAACCCTTTTTCATGTGTACATGTGCTGCTTTTTAAGGAAAATAAACTCTGTTTTCCATGAATAGTGGAAAACCTGCGGTTGCACTTTTCTGCCAGTATTAAGCTTGCTTTTAAACCAACATTGAAATTGAAATCTACATCAAAGTTTGGACAGGCACATTTTGAAGAGTGCTGTAAAGGAGGGGTTTTTTGGGCACATTTATGAAACTCTAAGATAAATAGCAGTACCCTCAGGAAAGCTGGACACAGACTTCTGCTTCCTGTCTGACTTAGAGAACCAGTAATGATTTTTCTTCAAGTTAACTTAAAGCACACACATTTAGTGAAAGAGTGAGGTGACATGCAACAGCTTGTAAAAGGAAGCTAGAAAGTTGCTGATTTGGGATTTCTGCTACTTAAAGCATATTTCATGTCATAACATTTGCAGCACTCCAAGTAAATAGACAAAGAGAGTGAAGAGACACAGGCAAGTCATGCCTTCTCTGCATAAATGTATTTCATGACATGATTGATAGTGATATACCAGTGAAACCACAATCTGTACCTAAGCTGGGGTGAATTCACTGTTTCCTGTTTATTGTCTAAACTCCAGAGACTTTTATAAGCTTGTAGAAATTCCGATGTAGCTCATTCAGCTTTCCACATGCGGTTATATATTTTCTATTAAATGGGACAGTCTGCTAATTAATACATTGCATGGTAAAAAAGAAAATAAAAAATATATGTCCTATACTATCTCATGCCCTACCAACTATCAATGAACAAAAAAGAATGTTTCATGTGCACACTGCTCCTTAATTGCATATGGATTGCAGATTCTTTGCCCAAGGACCACAGGCACAACAGGCTGGTTGACTGCTTTTTTTTTCTGGCAGCAGCAGCTCTGAATAAAATGTTCATCACGGCTGACGTTCAGAGTGGAGCAGCATTTCCTCAGCCCAGCACACATCTCTGTAAGCACAGAGTCAGTTTGTGTACTTTCTTCACAGACCTCTTTTTGCTTGCAGCAGCCCTCCTGAACAGTGAATGTTCTCTTGCACTGCTGCTATGAATGAAATCATTGACATTATGCTGGGAACTATTTTTATAATTTTTGGCAATAAAGTGGGAGTTTCAAAATGTAAACTAGTCTTACAAAATATTTTATAAACTCATAGAACTATATCACCAGCCTTGAAGGGAATAGATCTATTCTTCAAGTTTCCAAGAACTTTCAGTGACATTAACAGTTGTTTTCACTTAGATTACCCTAAAAAAATAGTTTTGTTAAAAAATTATCAACCACAGATACAGATATACATAGTTTTATGCAACATTTTAGGCATACTAATGATGGTAACTGATAAGTCAAATTATTTTCTGGCATTGTCTGTGGTTTTCCATGCATTATTAAAACTAATTGTAAAAGAGCAAAAAAATTGTTCTGTGGAAAAAAATGTAGAGACAGGTACAATTTTGAAAATGTAACATTGATAAATAAATGTGTCCAATGGTCATATTTAAATTGCCCCTCTGAGAATATGACCGACATTCAGTGGAGTTGAAAATTCAGAAATACTTTGACATTAAACTTCACTATGACAGCAGTTCAATTTTCTCCAAGTCAGTATGGATACTTCCCTTATAGCAAAGAAGGAGAAAAAGAATGAAAACTGTGACAAATCAGTGAAGTGACCCTGGAGGTTCCTCTTGCTCTCCAGTAACTGCACAGCCTAAAAAGCAAAGCTACACTAAACAGCTAATTTTCAGATTGATACAGGCAAATTATTGAATTTCAGTTTAAAGGTCTTCTTACTTCACTTTAGTAGCACAAACCTTATATCTCCAACTTTTGGAAAACATTGACCAAGGAGCTTCATGATAACAAGACACCATCTGAGTACAGGCCTCATTTGGCTTCACATTGTCCACTCACCAAAAATATGTGGCTGAATTCTGCTGTTCTGTCTCCATTAACCTCTACTCAGAAAACCACATTATTATTATACAGCCAAGGAGCTGATTGCATTGACGGTTCCAGTTGGACTTGGAGAGTTATTTACAGTGTTAATTTCTGTTTATGCAGTTGTGATTTCCATGGAAGAAGTTATTTGTTTAGAGAGGAGTTAGAGCCTAGCCAAGAGTCTCATGGTATCAGCTGAAGGGTGTCCCTCAGTTCCAGGTCAGACCAGGTGCAGGGAGAAAAGAAGATACATGGGCAAGTAGGAGATTAGGACAGGTGAGAACAATCCTGAGGGTCCTGCTGAGGAAGGGTGATGTCACTGGAAGGGAAGAAAAGCACAAGTCTTGAAAACTGGCCTAGTTCAAAAACAGTGTGATAACTAAGTGATCTTGACCCATAAAGGTGGAACAAGAAGTTTGAATTTACTAATAGCACAGTAGAATCTTGTGGGTCACAAGTGAGAGTGATGATTTGTAAACCAGTATTTTAACCTGTATTAGGTAATGGTTGATGCCAAAAAGACACAAAGAACTTTTTTTTATGGCACAGCTTACCTTCTGAACTGGTTTCTAAATCATAACTAGAGTACAAAGACCCCTCCAGGTCTGAACCTTGAAATATTTCACTATTTTTCTTTGCAAGATTACAGCTTTATCTGTCTGCTTGCAAAATATTGAGTACCCCTTTACAGTTTCCACTGAGAAAAATTCAGATATCTTTTATGTAGTCATGGCAGGTATATAATGTTTTTTCCAAAATTAAGAATGTATGTTCCTCATTAGAAGATGGTGCTAAGTATAGTGTGTATCTCTGAGGACTTGTACTTGTACCTGAATTCCTTGAATAATGTTCTAGGAAAATAATTAAATCGACTGTGCTACATTTTTGCAGTAGTTAATGATTACCATATGTGAGTATTATGCATGTCAGTAACAAATTTGGAGAAGCACATACAAGTAGGACTTTTATAATGGAAAAAGAAGGGGAAAAGATGACTTAAACCAACTTCTGGGCCAAAAGGAGAGCAAACAAATATTCTGACTCTTCTGCACTGATTTTTTTGCATGAAGATATCAAAGTTCTTGGTAAGTTGAAAATAAGTTCTCTGTACATTTTTTTTTTCTTCATAAAAATGTCTCATTTGCTGTGTGTGCACATCTCAGTTCTTCCCTTGTAAATTGGATACCTTTCACAATATGATTAGCAGTGCAGCTCAAATAAACAAGGACTGTTCTGTACTCAGTAAGCAGTTCTACCAGCATGCATCTTCAAAGACTGATGAAGAGTAGCCATTGACTTGGAAATCTCACATTTCCTTGGTGGAAAGGACATACTTACATAACATCTACTTTGGAGCATGCTATATATTGTGCACACTGGAAAAAGGGTAGAAAATGAACAAGTACTGGAGAAAATTTCATTTTAGATTAAGTCATCTTCTTATTTGGAGCTATTCTTGAGAAAAGAGTCTGTGTTAGCTATAGCAGAACACTTAATTTATCGTGACTGTGGACTCACTGCTACAGGGGACAAAGACACCAGGCCAGACCTATTGTCCTGGAGATATGCTGCTTATCAGCAGCCCAGATGTGAGATGTTACAGAAAGACAGCAGGGGCTCCTCTAGCCCTTGGGTGGTTATCCTGGTTATCCTCTTCCGGTCATCAGCATGGGTACTAGTGGTACTGCTGGAGTGAGCTTGATCATATCAGGAATGACTACAGGGCTCTAGGGGCTGGAGACAAGGATGTAGGAGCTGAGGTGAGGTTGTCTT
The DNA here is from genome assembly GCF_000695765.1 of Mesitornis unicolor. NCBI lineage: Eukaryota > Metazoa > Chordata > Aves > Mesitornithiformes > Mesitornithidae > Mesitornis > Mesitornis unicolor. The sequence goes on along the minus strand of NW_010223354.1, from coordinate 1,163 downwards.
TGGTCCTGCCAGCTGTGGTGGATTGACTTTGTCTGGCTGCTAAACATCCACAGAATGACTCTCTCACTCTGTCTCCCCTACAGGCCAGGTGGAGAAAAGATGTAAAAGCTTTTTGGTCAAGATAGACAGGGGTGTCACTTACCAACTACCATCATGGGCAAAACAGACTCTCCTTGGGGAAAATTAATTTGTTGACAATAAAATAGCGAGATGATGAAGAAAAAAGATAAAACTAACTGCAATTTCCCCGCATGCACCCTTCTTTACAGGCTCAATTTCACTCCTTCAAACCTGAACTGTTTATTGAAAATCAGAAGTGAAGCATAGATACTGATATGAGATGAATTATACAGTTGTCAGTTGATACAGGCTTTCTCAGCAGCAATTTCCATATTTGCTTTTAGGCCTGATATCTATCTACTTGTCTACCTTGTGTCTTTAAGAAAACAAATGCTCATACCTCTACATTCGTTCTACATGATCATCCTTACCAGCTGCTGAGGTAAATACAGCCAGTATTCACCTTAAAATAATAGAAAACAGATGAGAAAAAAAAATTGAATAAACATTAACATGAATAAAAATTGGCTCATTAACATTATTTAACTTTCATTAGTGAGTTTGGAGTTTTTTATTTATATTCAGTGGAAGGTATACCTCAGATATTTGAGCAAGTCAGAAAAATCCAGCCTTCTATGGTTATGAAACATCATATTTATACATGTTTCAAGTTTTCAGTGGAAAATTGCATTAACTGTAGACAAATCTGTGTAGACAAAGCTGTGTATCCTTTTAAGAAAAGTCATAAACATTGGGTTTTCCACGTAACTCTATGTTTTTAGTCCACAGCATTCTTTGTACTATTACATCCAAGGGTACATTCCAGTAAGTCAGAAAATAAAAGAACGTCTATGATACTGAGAAGGAATAATTTTTTTTTTTAAATGGCCATGTCAAATCTATTTAAAGGAACTCTATTTTTCTAAAGAAATATGCTAATTATTTATCCACTTCAAACATCTGTTGAGGCTGTGTGTCATGGAAGAAATTCATTAAAGGTCTGTGCAAGCCCAGATAAGAAGATGACATACAGAAACACATAAATGGCAATAAGAAAGACAATCAGCCATATGAAAATCATCTGTAGACTAAAAATATTATAA
>NW_010223353.1:0-7031 GCF_000695765.1 Mesitornis unicolor | reverse complement strand
TAAGCACTGCTCAGCAATAACTAAAACATCCATGTGTTGTCAGCACTGTTTTCAGCACAAATCCAGAAGAAAGAGCCTTGTACCAGCTACTATGAAGAAAATTGACTATCCCAGCCACAACCAGCACAAATACATATACACATAAACAGTAATAATAGTAATAAGCAACAGTAAAAGCCTTTTACAATAGATCTTCCAAGAAAACCACTCCTAAGAATCAAGATTTGACACAGTACCACTTTCTCAAGTCCTTTATGCTGAGGAGTTATTTTCCTCATTACGTAAATGAGAGTTAAACACACAGTGTACGTACACTGACACAGAACACTCAGTGTGAGCACTTGCCTTTTTTCGGTGGTGTTGAGCGTAAACTTCACAATCTGTCATAATGATTAAGTCCTTTGTGTTTGCAAAAGGCTGATAAAAAACAAATCTCATTCAAAGGGGAATGTTATATGGCTAACCAGAAGCAATAGCAACAAGATGCAGATGTTAAGACAATATTCAAACCCTTAAAACAATAAAGCAACTGTACAACCCATCAGCTCACTGCAAATATTAACATCATCAGCAATTACCCCAAATCATCGCCACTTATCCATATACCCACTGGACAACTACCAAAGAATTCTGGACTTTTCTGTAGGTAATTTCTAAAACATCAATGCTCTGTCCAAAGTATTTTATAAATGATGATTGCCAAACATACAGAATTATAAATAATTAAACTTACTAAATAAACTTACTATTATTCAATGCAATGAATTAATATGAAGAACTTCTTTAGACTTTAAATGAAGATTTAAAAGAGCATCTTGCATTTTGCATCAATGTTAGAAAATCCCCAAAATGCCATATAGTTTACAACCAAGCTTTTCATTAACTTAGAAAAACAGTCAGGCAACATCAATTCTGTATGCTTATAGCTGGTTTACTGCACACTTGCATCATTCTTTCTGAACAAAGATGACAAAAATAACAGCTGGAGGTGTTCCCTCTCTCTGCCGTGACAGCTGCCAGGAACTTTACTACAGAGTAACTTAGAACAGCAGCAAGATGGCTAACTCAGTAAATTCAGGGTCCTTTAGTTTATACTTAAGCACAACAAACTGAAAAGGGTGAGATTTCAACAGCTAAAGAGAGTGTTTTGAATGCCAGACCAGCTGACACTGGAAAGATCCACTGGTAGCATTAGAAGAAAATTCACATCTAGAAAGAATGAATGAGTCACAGAAATGAGCTCCATAGGCTCTGAGACTCTTTAAGGCAAGCAGCCAAAGAATACTAAAATGGCACTTCCAACTGAGACACAGGTTTGAGAGTGCGAGTCACCATTATTTCTGCTTCTATGTACATTGTTATACACCTATGATTTCTGTACATATTTACCAAATATTTTTTGAACATTCCGAGTTTGAATGTTTCAAGTGTCATTTAAAAAACTAAATCAGAGCACATAAATCCATGGAAATCAGTAACAGTCATGCCTTCGCCACTTAGAAGGCTTGCACTTTCAGGAAAGATACAGCATATTTGCCAAACTTAAAATCTGAACTCTTGGTGGTAAACCTAAGGACCTGGAAAAGAAAATCCAGTATCTAATGGTCACCAAGATACAACAGGAATCCACAGGCATACGGATTCAGTCAAGTATAGCATCCAGAACTAATGACTGTCTGTGAAAGATTCACTACCAAATAAAACACAGGATTATGCTTTGTTGCCAGCACCTGTAATACGCTTCATGGCAAGTGGGGCAACAAATCAGTGCAAATTGATCTATGGTTCTTCTGTCTTCAGCTCTGTAAGGTGGCAATGGTGCCAGCAGGAGCCAAGCCAAAAATACAGGACCTACAGGAGTTACATCCTATCAAGTCAATACTTCGTGTAAAAGAGCAACAGGCACTTCCTTATTTTCCATCAGTTACTAAATTCATTTCAGGTATTCCTAAAAAGAAGAGCTAATCTTTCACTCCTAGACTTGGATATCAATTATGTAGCTCTACCATCACAATCAAACTCAGGCTACATGTATGGGTTTGTTTTTGACTTTCAGCCACAATAAATTTCCTGTAAATGATCCAGCCCAAAAGTTACCCAATTTACTACAAAAATAAACAAACTGCTGTTCCTTAGTCTTTACTTACTCAGTGAACAACCATCTGCTAACGCCATACTGGCCATCAATCACAGTAACTCTCAATTGTACATGGGTACAAGTTCTTGAAAGAAAAGAAAGCACAGAGCAAAGCTCCCCTTCCGTAGCTGCCGGACCCAGGCAGGACAACTTTCCTGTCACTGCTGTCTGAGCTGGTTCAACTTAGACATCCAGATGCCATTTCAGTTGTGATCACCACTACAATAAAACTAGCAAGATTAGTTACCAACTTGCAGACAATAAAGGTCTGTTCAGTCATCACCATACTTGTAGCACATCTGTACTCTCAGAACACCTTAGATTCCTGAACAGTTGCCAAAAAGGCATTGTAGACCCAGAATAGATACCTTGGAGAAAAAAACCCCATACCTCTGGGTACTATTTCTGACTCCTACACTGATCTATTGAGTAACTTCCAGCAGGTCACTTATCTCCATCAGTTCCCTCAGGGTAGACATTTACAGTTCCTTTATCCCATTAAATATTTCTGTCATCCACAGGTGTAAAGTACAAAGGGACAACTATCATTTACTACCGCTAATACAAGACAGTTTATTCAGAATACACTGCAAAGGCTTTTTCTTTTCTAAAGTTTTATATCTATGTCCTTGCCCCCAGCTACCTCGCCTTTTAAGGAAATAGAGTTACATTACAGATGAATGCCTACACTGGTTAATTGCTGCTGATTCATGTTGTGCTGACAAGGAATGAACAAGCATTTTAGTGTTCGTGTTTATTGCTTCTCCATCTTCAGCTCAAAAAGACGTTAAAAGAAAAAAACTTCTCAAAAACAGTAAAAAGTAGGCACTGCCTCATAAGAACAATGTTTTCTCTAACAAAGCAGGTCCCTTCTGAAGATGATTGGCAAATTCATAATTAAAATTCTAAACTGTATTCTTTATTAGTCTAATAACACCTGGATTATATCCTTCACAGCTTAATTACATAAATGAGCTTTAAAAAAATTACTAGGTTGTACTTCTGCAATGTAATTCTTACCATAGCATTTGGACTCTTGTCAAGTCACATGCGAGAATTAAAAAGAATCACGGGAAGTCTGGCAAGTTTTAAGTCTGCACTGGGAGTCTTAATTTGTTTTCCAGGTTTTATGCCTGAATATTCCCTTTTTAATATTTGCAGGCTATATGAAAACTCAAGGTGTGGGGGAATGGGGACACAGGGACCTGAGATTCCTCCCAAGACTCTACAAGCTGGAATTTTAAAGGGAAAAAAGCAAAGTATTGATACTGTGTAATCACAGAAGTTTTCCACAAAGCAGAGTTTTGAATAGTCTCCCTCAGAAGATGATATAAAGCAGTCCATGTCAAAGCCAGGAAAAAATTGTTACTGCTCTGCAGTTTAACATTATTTTACACAACACTAATTGTTTACTTTTTGGATCAGGGATAAAAATCATATTGTGAGATTTGGTTTGCTTAAGTGCTAAAAAATGAAATAGGACTGGAGGGGTTTCAGAGACTCCTTTGCAGCAAAATATCACCATTTATAATCCTTCAATCCTGCTGGTACTCAAACAGAACTACTCTGGGAAGATAACAACAACATGCAGATTTCCTAACGAAATGGTTCACTTAAATTTTAAAAAAAAACAAATAAAACAACCAACAACAAAAAACCTCCATAAACACAACACCCCAAAAATAGTGGTATAAATAGATTATTTTTAAAATAAGAACTATGTTAGATAACAAAATATTCACTTAGGATAAGGGGTAAACTTGAATAATGTACAGTTAGCACAACTAACAGCTACAGTCTTACCTTTACTTAAGTGACAAGAACCTTTGCATTTATAGCTACATATTCCGCTCCTTGCCACAGTTAAACAAACCGCATGGATTACTGTGTTTTAATGACTGTCAGAATCCATTCACAAGTATGAATGTCAAAATATTTATAATGAATACTTAATTAACCATCTGTGATTCTAACTCTAACTTAGAAGGGCACAAGAACTCGAAAGAGCTGAGAAGCAAATATATTGGCAAGTCAAAAAGTATACTTTTTAGAAATGATCTTCATGATCTTGTTTTGGTATTTGCTTTTTTACTCCAATTTGTTTCCACAACTGTTCCTTACAGTATGTGAAAAAAAAAATGACACAAATATTTTAGACATAAACCAGAAAGAACTTCAGAAGCATTTCCATGAAAAACAAATGCATAGGTTCATCAAAATTGGCAATATTTACATAAAAAGGAAAAAACATGCAGAAGAACAGACTTCAAATGATAATTCTAGTAAAGCTCTCTGCCAAATCATATAATGCTGTGCTTCAGTTTTCCCATCTGGAAAGTGTAGACCATTCCCTATCTGACACATGATGTTAAAAGACATGGCCTTACTAGCTGAGATGTAAGTATGTATTTTTGAGATGGTACCACAGAAAATAGTGATCTTAAAAAAATGTAAACAAGGATAGCAAATGCTACCTCTGTACTCAACGGGCCAAGACTGGAACTCAAACACCTACAAACACTATCTGGACAGTTCAAAGTAAGTAATTAACAAACAATCAATCTCAACATGACTCTCCTTTAAAGGCATTTTGACTGACTGATACCCTAGGCTACCTCTTCTGCTCTCCAATGTATGTCTAATGATTAAACTCAATTTATTTGTATTTCACCAAAGTTTCTAAAGTCAATTTGCCCTTCACAGCACACTTCCCCCTTCTTTTTAAAGCTTCGGTAGCTGACCGGTCAGTTGAGCCTTACTCGGACCTGCCAACTCACATGTATACAAAATACTAAGGTTTCCCTTCGTATTACTTAACAAAAACAAAACTTCCCTCCACCCTGAAAAAGGTCTTGAGTGAAAAATACAGCACACTGCTGGAGATGGAGTTACATCTGTGATACAGCCTATGATCTGTCACTGCAGAGTGAGCTTTTCTATTACTTTTTTCCTCTCCACACTGCTAACCTCTGAACTGCAGCTAGGAACAGGGAAAGCTGGAGCAGGTGGGTACTCACACATTACCCCCACTGTGGTCATAGTAGGCTGAATTCATACAACTTACTGGTTGTTTCAGCAGTTATTTTTTGCTCACTTAAGGTTTTGTTCCTAGCCACATTTGCATCAACTTACATGTTACCTATGGTTCAGCTACGGATTGCATATAAACAGCAGTTATTGCTATAAATACAGCAAAGCTTTTTTCTACCCCTAAAACCTCCCCTATGAAACTTTCAGTGGTTGAGTTCTAAGGGACAGCTAAAATGCCAGCACTCAGACACAAACATGAATCCTTTGACTGACCTACCACTACTCCCCCTCAAACCATCATGTCCCAGTGCAGGGAGAAAGACAGGTTTATGATTAAAGGGAAATCTATGAAGATTTTATATGAACACCTCATCTAAAAACAGGATGGGGTGTGGGAGAGGGGAGTGTTGAGGGAATGACAGCGCAAGGGGACTTGTTGAGCTATGTTCCATAAACCATAGGACAAAGTTATATGGGATTCATACAACTGATGTACAAAGACATGTTCTATGCCCAATGATAGTACCACCTGATCCAAATGACCAGGTAAAGGGTATGGGTTTTAATACCAGAAAATTCTTACATAACATAGGTTTATTACTGCTCAAAATACCATTAGCATAAGGATTTAATAACCTTTTAAAAGTAAATAAACATTTAGCACAACAAGATCTTGCACATTTTTGAGTACAAAACACTGAAAAATAAAAGTTAAACCTCCACTTTAGCATTTGCATTAGGAGTGTGCTAGTGAAGCAAGCTTCCCAAGCATCCCACTTAGTGTGCTTTCATTTACTTCACAAGATGGACCTGGACAACACGAATATGTTCTTTTATAGACTAAATTAAACTGGGAAATGTACTCTGGAAGTACATCTAAAGAAGTCCAAATACTAAGGGATTCAGTAGAGTTAGCTCAAAGGAAGCCCTTCTGAAAAGCACACAATGTGGGTATTCTGTTTTCAGCAAAAACTGTTTCTCTCAGCAAATCTGCCACTTTTGGGCCACACTACTTGCTAACATACAGACTTACTCACTTGGGCATCCAAGAGTAAATATACCATCCAAGTTACCCTTAAAGTTAAACTCACAAACCACAAAATAAGATTTGGAATATCTTAGCTGCTTTAATTTGGACTCGCCATGTTTGACAGGAATATATTCTTGTTTGCTCTTTAGTATGGCATAATACTTGAGATTAAAGAACTGACTCTATTACTGGAGTACTCAGAGTGCTGAGTAACTTTAATTTACATTGCTTCTGGATTGCAATTATTTCATTAGTACAATCAAATGTTTTTCACACATTGCAAGTGTCTTCCTGAAGTGCCTGAAATTAATGTGCCTGTCAAAAGTTACTGCATGATGACATTGCATATACAGTTATCTTCACTTTACTTTTACTCCTAGAATGTTTGTTGAATTAAAAAAGGAAAAAGCAAACATTTAAAGAGCCCAGTTGTATTTGAATTTGGGATTACTGTTGTATCACTGCACTAAACAGGAGAATGTATATACAATTTCGCAGAAAACCAGGTAACTATTCAGAAAACCGTAGCTATTCTTTTATAATGGCTACGTTTTCAGAACACCCCGAAGCATGCCAAGTATTTCACTGTACAGAACAAGACGGACAGGATTGGGATCTCGTTGTTTACAGTCTAAAATAAGCCCTCCCCAGCTCCCAGAGGCTAACAGACATTACACGCACCGGTCGCACGTTTCACCCAGGCGCAACGGGGTTTACCGCCAGATTTCCAGCAGGGCTGAACTACTCCTTTCACACAGGACCGCGGCGTGGGAGTCACGCCTGTGGCGCCGCACACCCGCGGAAACCGGGGACGAGACGCTGGGCCAGGACCGA
>NW_010223352.1:0-6910 GCF_000695765.1 Mesitornis unicolor | reverse complement strand
CACACCTCACGCAGGTGGAATTCTGGTCTTCAAGAGCAAACTGAAACACAGGAAATTTAATTTAAAGAGTAACAGAAATTTTTTTACACTCTGAGGATGATTAAGCACTTGAATAGGTTTCCCAAATAGGTTATGAAGTCTCCATCCTTGGAGATATTCAAGTGCAGGCTGGAAACAGTCCTGAGCAACATGCTCCAGCTGATCCTGCTTTGAGCAGACTGGATGATCTCCAGACTCAGCTGTTGTGTGATCCTGTGAGGCTGCTATCCCTCTGCTTGGGCATTAGGAGAGGTCATTGGAGTGATCCATTTTGTAGGTCACAAAAAATTACTTAGGTTTGTTAAGTCCCACCTTTACTGACTGTTTTACCTCAGGCAGAACTGGATGCTGGTAACACTGGTGAAAGCAGAGAGCTATGGGCAGTAACACTAGCCCCATTGTTTGCAAAATAAACCATTCCTAGCTGTTTATATGTCAAAGGGAACATAACCTGATTGAACAGAAGGTGGCTGAAGCTGCTAGGCACTCAGTGGTGTTCCTCTAGTAAAAAATACTGCAGAAGAGTTGAGATTCTGGCTGGTAGGGTGAACTGAGAGGCAAAAAAGTTCACTCTACCTTTATGCAACATCTCAAAACCAGATAAAATCTATGATGTAAAAAAAAATCCTACTTTTAGAGAGAGAGAAGATATATGATCTGCCTGGAATTTTCCATCTCCAGCTTCTTGATTCTTGGATAGAGAATGTAATATCTATGTTCGAGAAAGAGAGTCAAGGGTATTCAGGCAAAATAAGTAGAAAACAATGAATTTTCCTAAATGCTGTCTGTTAATTTTGTTAAAAGAAAATAAACAAATATCTTAAAGTATCTTTCTGAGTGAAGCTTATATGACACTTTTGCCTCAGGCTGTATGTGATAGTGGCTAAATTACCTTATTTCTTGTTTAAGTGGTACAAAAGTAAGAGCAGGAACAATTATTCAGTACAAAAGTAGAAGAAGAAGTGATTTTAATATGCTTCAGCACACCTCATGCCCGACTTCAATAGATGTGCAAGTGATCTTGAACTGATGAGAAAGAACATGACTGCTACATTAATCATTTGGAGACATACACTAATTTATAAATGCTTCTCTCACCTTCAGCTTTCTGCCGAGTTTGAGTTTTGCAAATAGAATGGAGAGTAGAACTAAATGTAACAAGCAAGCTACAGGGAATGTTTTTATTACATGAATTTTAAAAGAAATATTTCCACACCCACTGCTTTTCTTTTACATTCCCTCTGTCTATTTTTCTTACATTTTAAAAGGTATTTATCATCCTGGTAGTTAAGCTTCTTTCCTTTCAACGCCCTCTTGTCTGTCACTAAAATTTAGTCTTGATACTTTCTGCAGTTGGATTACAGAGATCATTCAGTTTCTTTCTTTCCCTGATGTCAGCTCAGAAATGAGAAAATAAGATTAAAGACTGCTCTTCCTTTTCAGCATTCTATTCTCTTTTTCACCCAGGTAAATGTGAAATTAAAAAGCTATTTGTTCATTACATCAGTCCTATGGGTTGAAACAGTGAGGCAGATGCTGTCCATGCATTAATACATTGCTTTAACTGGTAGGAATGCAAGGGAAGTGTTGAAGAGTTTTAAACCAAAATTGCCTGTGTATTCTTGATGCACCTGGGCTGATCCCCCTGGAGAGTGGACTTCTGACCTACTGGCCTGGTTCCCCTCCTGCTGGACATGAATCCATCTTGTGGAGTCTTGATTGCGCCAGCATGCCTCCCTGCCCAGATTGCGTTCACACTATGGAGCTTTGCTGCTTCTCATCACATCTTTCTTGATTTACAAGGGTTTTTGTGAGATTATAATTTTAAATTTCATCTTCATCCTAACTATTAAAAAAAACCACAAAAATAATTTCTGTGATAAGCTCATACCCCAGTTCCTAGAGAAATAGATTTGAAATTTAGCTATGAAACTCTAAGAGAATTGAGAAAAAAAACGTGTCCCTCTTCCCAGGCACTGCCCCAGGACCACCACAGCAGTAAATGGCCACCTTCTGGTTATGTCATGCTCCCTCCTGCACCCATCTCTTCTCCTCTGCTCCAGCAAAGGTGGTTGAGACACCCTGCCTCTCTTGGTTTCAGTCTACTCAGCAGCAACTGACACCTGAAATTTAAAAAACAGCTAGAAAAAACGAGAAGGTGGTTCTTGTACTTCCTTCTGTGCAAAAATGTAGTGATGTGTAAGTAATGAAAAGGCAAACATGAAAGTAAGTTATGGAAGAAGTAGAAAGAAGGGGGGCCATAGATTAAGAAACAGAAATTCAGAAGCTTTGAGGGAGACAAAGACAGGGAGAAAAATAGCTGCAGAAAGATGGTGAAGAGAGATAAAGGAGTTTCAGTTCCCTTAACATGAAGACAAACTTTTCTGTCAAAATGTTTCATATCTTATCAGGAAAATCTGAAGCTTCACCAAAGATCTTAAAAATGTGTCCAAACACAGGTGAGTTTGATCTCCTGGCATTGTTATCAGTCAGGAATCCTCAGCAACAGCCATGGAGCATGAACAATGAAAGTAAAGTTCAGGTAAAGTATTCAAAGGGCTACAGCCGCTTGTAGGGTTAAATGAAGTTTCCTATCCAGAGCCTTGACCCTAAATAAATTTTACTGATCTCATAATAGTTTTTGGTTTATACTTCTAGCCCTGGTATCAATATCTAGAATTCATCTAGTACAGTTTTGTAATCTTTTCCTCCTTTTCCTAGTATTATTTCAAGATTATGAAGTTTGAATAAAAGTAGAAATGCTGTTTTGGGAGCACATCCAAACTCTCTTCTTGAGGGTTTGCTACAGAGACAAATGTGCATTCAATAGTCTTCCTTCAGTATGTGAATCGCATTGCTTAGAATTTTTTCTGACCTGAAGTGTTTGCCAAAAATCCTCAAAACCAACTAAATGTATTCAACTTTATCCTGCACCCCCCTGCCAAGTAATTTTGTCTGTTTTTTTGTTTTGCTCAGTTGTCTCTCAAAAATAAGGAATTTCATTAAATTTAATTTAGTGGTTCAACCTGAACCAAAACAAAAACAAAAAAAGGAAAAATAACAGGGTTTCTAGTTCACCCCAAGAAAAATGCTACCACATTGCATCTGCGCTCTGAACAAAACTATACTGTGCTCTAGTTCTGAGCAGTACCGTATGGTTTCAGCAACTGCTTTGGTTCCCGAGCACGGTGTACTACAAATTCCCCATAGGACATGGTGGCATGATTTGCATCCTAGGAATGTCATTCAGTTATTTCAAAGCCTTGCTATGTACAATATCATTAACAGGAGCAATGGCATGAACCAACACCGTTACAATGAACCTTGTGAGCTGAGCTCCAAAGGGTTTTGTTTCACAAAAGCTGAATTTCCAGCAAACCACACGCTGCATCCCTAATATACATCAACCAATGCAAAGATAAAAATAATAAAGACAAGTTTGGATGTTTTGAGTTTAGAAGAACCACATTAAAAATACATTGATTTAAGCTATTCATTCTAAAAAGCCAGTGATGGATGGCATCAGGTTTTCTCATTTCCATTCATTTTTATGGAAAATGTTAGCAATTTTCCTGCTGCATGGTGTTTTCATTATTAAGTCAAAGAGCCATGATTGGCTTATTACTGCAGAAAAAGCCAGCATTTGTCTCTGTGATTGCAGTAATACTGAGAGATGTCAAAGATGTATGAACATAATATTACCACTTACTAATGTCCAGCTCAAACATTCATTGTATGACTATAATTTCTTTTGTCTTGTAGTTCTTGAAATTACAAGTGTGAAACCCACCAAGTAAATGAAATAAGAAGGAACAATAGGTGTGAAAATCAGCTTGTTGATTTAGCTGTCCTTTTGCTGCAGATATTGTAAATGGAAAATTCTGTAGTGTAAGTGCTGTATGAGTCTCAGCTACTGGAAGAAAAAAATTACCAAAGCCCTTGTTTTTGGTAAGAGGAGGGTTTTCTTAGGTGATTTTTGAAGCACCTAAGGCCCTGGAAGAGAAGTGTTAACCATATTTTTTACCAGTACTGTCTGTGGTATTGGTTACGAAGCACACTGACAGTGCTCAAGTGTTTGTAACGGTTGGTAAATTGCACCGTAAGCATTTCACATTCCTTCAGTCATTTCTGTGATGAGCACACTGCAACAAAATATCTTTTACTCATTTTTTACTGGCTATTTTTTTCTTTAATTTAGTGTTTGCATAGCACCTCAGATGCAGCAATGGCGAAATCCAGCAATGCCCCCGTGGGGAACCATAACACAGCAGGACTCGTTTCCAGCTGGGAATGGACGCAGATGGTATCACCCTGAAAGGAAAAATTGGTTTTATTTTCTCTTCTCCCCTTTTAATCCATGCTTACCTACATACTGGGACAATAAGGTGAGGATTCGCATGAGAAAAACAGCTTCACAGGTGATCACAGCAATATATTTCTGACTTCAGTGCCAGGACCAGATGTATGCATGTCTGAAACCATGCACCACAAACAGTCATTGTTTTTCTTGCCTCTTATCAAGAAATACTGGGAAGTTTCTATAATTCTACTCTGTAATTTCTTTTCAAAATACTCTACTTTCCTGCAGTGCTTGAATTCGCTCTGCAGACAGGCTGATACTTTATATGACTTGTTTGTTTATTTGCTTTTCACTCTCACGCCCAATTTAAAATAGCCCCTATTAGTTTTGCATTTGTTGTGAAGTTATGATTTCTTTTTAACTCACTTTATGGTGCTATGATTCTGTGGATATATTTTTCTACAATTCACATAGTTGCTGTTTCCTTTGTTTCTTCATACTTTATATTCTAAGTGCGGATATTATCAGTGGTGCAATCTGTGCCAGTCAAGCACTACAGTGAGGACATAGATAGATGTCAGTCATTTAAATTGAATATCTATCTATATAAAATGAGAACTGATGAAGAACTCAAATGAAGCAGATGATACCCAAAGAAGTGAAGACAGAAATACCAACTTGAGTCAAGACTAGCAGCGTTTTAAAATTATTTAAATTATGAAATCAAAGCTGTGAAATAGTGTGTGTGTGCATGTGCATTTGTTTCAACTTATGCTCATTTTATGTGTGCATGAAATGTTTATATTTTTACAGAGAGTTAACATAGAATAAAAATACCTCCTAAGTCTGGATGGTTTAGACTTCGTTGCTGACATGCTGGTAGGCTTAAAACCAGCAATATTAACACAGTTAATGGATTTCATGCTGTGCTCTAGTACATCAGGGAGAGCTACCTATAGCTATTACTGGTTGAAAGGAAGATAAAGATTCCTATTTTCCAAATAGGAATCCCTGCCTTCAGTGAAACAGTATTCCTAGCTTCACTAGAAAAGTGCCAAATTCTGCCAGATATGGGGAGAGGTTATTTCAATGGCAATTGCTCAGATTTGGGGGAGGAAGGATTAGAATCTGAGCTGATTTTATGTAAAAGATTCAAGAGTAACTGCTGGAGACAAATTGATAATGCAGCAATTGCTCTATCAACACCATGTAGCCCGCTTTTAAGCCTATGCTTTCCCCTTTATCAGTCTTACTCTAATTGGTGATTTGCCTTGCATTATCAATCTGTCCTTAAAATTCGGTTTGTTTCCTAGGCCAGTACAATCTGGCTTTTCAAATGTCAAAGGTTTAAAACTACCAAAGGTTAACGATCATTTTCTGAATCCCTTTCTAAATATCGAATAAAGTTCCTTGAAGTCAGGTGTGCCAAATATTATTCCCTCCTTTTATAGCAGAATCACTTTGAAGGAGGAAAGTTATTGACAGGAATCTTTTGGTGGAAGGAAAATTTTGTCGCAGAACAAGAAAAAAGCTGTCAGCATAAAGGGAGATAATTTAATCACACATGTAGTTGCACAGTAAGAAAGTAAAGTCCATAAAGCAGTAGGCAGTGCTAGATGAGATTTGGGATGTCTCCTATAGTTTTAAGTATTTGGATTATATTTAATACAAAGGCAGAACTCCTTCAAGGAGGTGCAAAAATTTTTTTCAGGTGGTAAAGCCCATAGCAGAAAAATATAGAAAGGAAAAGCCTGCACTATTTACTTCTTGGTGTGTCTTTTGTAGTCAACTCCCAGTCCCTGCAGAAAACCAGGAGCTTTGATTTTCCAGAGCAACAGATTGCCTTTAATCTGTGTTGGTTTGGGAGGATCCAGAAAATATTTCACTCTCTGCAGGGTGCCTGTGTTTTCTTGGCTTCTTCCCAAACTCCCTCATTTTTAATGAAAGCACCATAAGCAGAATTTGAAGGAACCCAGGTATTGGGTAGTTCTCAGCTAATCTACAAGAAGAGCCCAGGGCTGGAGGAAAAGCAGAGAGCCAGGGGCAGATCTGTTGGCAGATCAATTAGGAAAAGGTAAATCACTTCCAAGTAATCAATCTTTTGGGGCCTATCACTGTTTCATATTATTTAAAACAGAGCTGGCTTAATCAAAAAACCTTAATTGTAATGACAAATGAAAGCAGCAGTTGATGAATCAATACTAGCCCTACTCTGTATTCCATTCAAAAGTATCTTTTGTTAGTTTGAGGAGTATGGAAGGAAGCAGTCTTCAGCCTGTAATAATTATTGTGACAGTTCTTGTTTACTATTTTCATTTCTCAGCTTTTTATTCAAACCGATTTTATAGCCCTATAAAGTTTGATAAAACTGTATTCAGTGCTTTATCTAAATATTGATTAGCCTGTTTATAGGGAAATTACTATACCTTCTGCTTGAACAGCAAGAAGCAATAAATTAAGCATTAAAAAAAAATTTACATGCTGAGAGTCCCATTTTGTTTTATAATCTATAATCCATTACTTTTCTACAATTAATTTACCTAGATGTCGTGGTTTAGGGCTGGGCCGGCC
>NW_010223351.1:0-6916 GCF_000695765.1 Mesitornis unicolor | reverse complement strand
TCCCTAACGTTCTGTGATTCTGTGTGAATTCCCAAAACTGTTTCAAGTAAAGGAAGAGCATTTTCTTGTGTGTATTCCTCCTCCTGCTGGTTTTCTTACTTATCAGGAAAGCTAAAGGGAAGTTTAAAAAGATTCTGGGGACACATTAATGCTCTCAATTTCTAGCTGTTAGTAGATGGAGCTCCTCTCTGCCATCCAGAAGTTCAAGTAAATATTTGGGATCCCCAGTCACTCTGAAGCCTAAGAGGTCTTCCAGTCTGTCTTTGAGAGAAATTGTGTCCCAAATAATTGAAGATCTAGAAGTAAGTGATACAGAAGAAAAGATGGCAAATTCAGTGAACCAAGTGGAACAGGAAGAGATTTTCAGAGAGGGTAAGAAGTGCTTTCAGTGTTGCAAGGGAATGGAGTACTTTGATTAAAACGAAGAGTTTTTCAAGTGACTTGCAGAGTAAAACCAGACTTTAGTGTGCAGATAATGCTGGAGATGATTTAATTCAAGTCATATCAGAGACTTTTCCAGACAAGTTTTCTAAAGGTAGGCTGTGACTTGCTCATGTGCTTCCTTGTCAGTATTTGCCTTGTTCACAGTGGAATAATGGAATAAATTCTCATTTATTATTTATATGGTAGGTTTGTAGTACTGTTCATCTTTCCATAGGAAAGATGAATAGCTCCCTCTTGGCAAGGAGTACATCTGGCTAATCATTCCTTTTGCTTGTATACATTTTAATGATTTACTATAGTTATTTAAGCTGTGTTGGTCATTATCTTTCTCCAGTACTAGCCAGCATCTTTTAAGACAAGGGCTTGAAGGTTACCTTCCCTTAAGTAATAACGATTATCACTAGAGGGTTGGGCTGTAATACCTCCTGGAAGGGAGCCAGTCATGCAAGTTGCCTGCTTTCACGAGCACATTCTCAGTTTTCTTTGAAATTCTTTTGCCTTAGAATAAGACGGTAAAAACTCTGCACAGATGCTGAGGGTGGCAGGTGTTATCCAGTCATTATGTAGAACTTTGGGTACGTGTGGACGCAAATTCCTGTGTTTTGTTGAATTTTGTTTTCCAGACTCTAGTTTAGGATACTTTTAAGTTTTTCACATTTTTCCTTCAGCAGTGTCTGGAAATGAGACAAGACCATTGCAGTGCAGGTTTAGCTTTCTCTAGGCTTAATTATATGTCTGAAGTTTCACAGGAATGACCTTAAGGCAGTATGGAAACTGAAGAGTCTATAGCACCAACAGTTTTGTTATTAGAATTTAAACTGAATAATTACAGTGGCCATAAGTAATTGCTTAGACATACCAGATGTATCAGCAAAATTAGCTGTGTTGCCTTTTTATCATGATAAAAGCTTTTTGTTTTAAATGGTTCTTTCAGATTTAGTTCATTAAGGTAGCAAATATTCTGCATCTTTAAATTTGTAGATGTGTAAGGTTGGCATCCTGTAATCTTTGATTCTTTTGTCCTGTTATGTCTTTACTTGGGTGTGCCAAGTGTGGAGTGTGAAGTTTCAATTGGATATAACTCTTGAGATTGGTGAAAGTCACCTCAGAATTGTTACAGTTCTGTGAATGCCAGCTCAAAGCTTGGGGGGTGGTCAGAAAAGCAAATAACATCGAAAAATCATTGTGCAAGGAAGAGATGACAAAACATGAGTGTGCCACTGTGGAAATGATTGTCATGTTCACCTTTTGAATATTGTGTGCAGTTCTAACCTCTCTATTTCTAAATAGATTTAACAGTACTAGAGAAGGTATAGAGAAAAAACAGTTTTACTATTAAGAATAATTAAATATATGGAGCAGTTTCTGTGCATTGAATGACTAAAGATAAGGACTGCTCAGTCTGGAAAAAAGACAATTGCTGTGAGAGTGAAATAGAAGAAGTTTAAAAAGAAAAGCCTTGAGCAGTATGGAGAACTTGATTTAGCAAACAAATTGAAACCAACAGCTCCCTGATATGTCAGACAAACTAGAGAAGAGCCACCGATGCTGGCAGGTTGCACCGTGCTACAGGAGGTATTGCTGCTAGCAACAGGTGAAGAAATCCATAAAAATTGAAATACTTGGGAAAAAAGGCTTGAATGTGTCACTAGCATCTGGTATTCCACTGTTAAAGTACTGGATGCCAGCAGGGATCCAATACTTGAGCAGTGGAATACCAGATGCTAGTACTGTGGTACTTTAGTACAGCTAAAGTACTGCATCCCCAGCAGGGATCCAGTAGTGTGGGAGATTCAGTGGTGCCTGTCTGCCTTAGGCAGTCTTAATGTAGAGTTGAGCTTTTGTCTTCTCTCCACAAAGCACTTAATATTTCTCTTAACTTGAGGCAAGATTTTGCCCTGCATTGGTGTACGGAGCCAAATATTCTGGTTAGTGAGATTTGTATTAATGATTTTTGCACCACCTTTGGCCAAATTTCCTTGTCCTCTTTACTCCAGAGGCCTTGGCACTTGTGCTTTTGAATGTAAAACTTCCCAGTCACTGGAGAAAATGGTAAAAATCCACTTTTATTGCTTTTGGTTTTGGGCTCAGCCAAGATTTCCGAACTCTGTAGTGAGTAACAGTACTATGAGAGTTTCCTGTAAGATTTCTCAAAAAAATTACCCATGTGTAATAATTACTCCTTGGTACTCCCCTTATCCTGCCTGCTACTGGCTTTTCTGGGCTGGTTAAAACCACTGCTAGGTGCTCTCTTCTTTGTAGTGCGATGTATCTCTTCCAAATTTGTTTATTCAGAAAAGCTGATGATTTGGGAAGGAGAATCTGAGCAAAAACTCCGTGTATTGTTAGACTTAAAGGAAAAGAAATGGGTCTTTCACACAGACACCAAAAGTGAGACTAGACATGGAGATGACAAATCTGGAGGAGTTCTGCTTACTGATAAGTAAAATTCCTTCACTGGGATCTGACGTGCACCCTAATTAGGTGGCTGTAGAGCAAACACAGGAGAAGTGCATTTCTCAGCTGTGAACTTTTGGAAGGGAACTGCCTCTGCTTCCCTTATAGCTTATGGCTGACTTGACTTACCATGAGTAAATTGTAGCGGTGGTTTAACTATGCTGGTGGTTGATTGGGGGTTTTTTGTAGGTAAGATTAATGATACAATTTTCTATTTTAGCTGCAGAACATCATGCAGATCCTGGATATTCTGAACATTTGGAGAAGCAGCTGACCCAAACAGCAGGATCGCAGATAATTGCAGCACAGGATGCCAGAGTTGAGACAGAAATGGCCCCCTCGGAAGAAGAAGGAATACCAGAGGGCGGTGTTGAACACCAAGGCTCTTCTGAAGCTGGTGAGGAAAACCTCTAATACTGAAGACTGTTTCTAATGCCAAAGATGTTTTAAGCTGCGTTATTGGCATCAGTGCTGGGAGAGAGACTTATTTACTCTCTTTGCATTTTGGAATCTGGGCTAAATGCTGGAAAATATCAAACTAATTTTGTAATTTTAAGCTGAAAGACTGCATTCTGCCTAAATGGACAATAAAATTACATTGGCAGTATGCTTAGAGTTATATAATTGCAGAAAGTTTAATTAAAATTTACTAGTGGGAGTTCCAGAATCGAGCAAAGATTGATAAAAATTGAAGACCTTCTGAATGTGTTGGCAATTCAGGATCTCCTATGTTACTTTTCCTGAATTGCAGGATCGTCTGTGTTTAACATGCTGCACTAAGGCTTTGGTAAGACTTCCTTGAAGATAAAAGCTCTCATTAAAGGAACTCATAGTAGGGGCTTGGATAAAATTTCACTTGGATCTCATGGGCTTCTTTACAGTACCAAGTGCTATGTTTTTCATGTGACCTCTGCACACCTAGATGTAGCAGAGAGAGGTTGGGGATTCATCAGCTCTTTAGCTTATCTAGCTTAGTGTATTGACACTCTAATCCTTGAGGATAGGAATATAATAGGTGGCAACGTTGTCAGGAGTGGAAAGTGGGGTTTCATTTCTATGAGTGCTCTGAAATTTTGGTTATGATACTTGTTTCAGTGATATGTTTTTCCTGTTTTGGAAATCTAGAACGTGAGATTGCCAAAGGTGTTGGAGCTGGAAGTCTGGGCAGGCATTCTCATGCTTTGTCCTCCTCTGAAAAATCTCAGATGAAGCCATCAGAGGAGGAAGCTGTTGAACAAGCAGATGAACTGGAGGACCAGGCTATCATGGTAGAATTGGAGAGTATGGAAGAAGAACCTACTGAGGGTGAAGCTGAAGGTCCTGATAGTGAAGGTAAGAAAACTGTTGCAGCAGTAGCAGAAGGCAGTTGGAGAAAGTTTTCCCTGTTATCTGTCTATAGATTGAGGAAGACTATATGTTAATAATGTGATTAACTGTTTAGTCCACCAGATAGCCCAGGGGAAGCTGTTGGCTGCTGTTCCCAGGGCCCAGTTGTTACTGGCTCATCAGGTGCTTCAGGCACCTGGATCTTCTTGTACTTTTAGAGGTGAAGGTAATGGAAGTGCAGAAATAGACAAAACTGAGTGCAAAATGGTTTTACACAGTGACATAGGGTTATTTTCCGTTGTATTCTTCCTTCCTTCCCAACTCCTAACTTCATGCTGACTTTTTAATGTCTTAGCATTGAAGTGCTGTTTCCACAGCTATGTGACTCCAGACTTGAAACCTAGTTTAGAACCCCAGATTTTGTAGGTGTAGTTACAGATTTCCTTTACAGTTAACGAGAGTAGGCTGGCTTTCCATAAAGCTGAGAGGAAGCATCTGTTTCTAAACAGTTCTTCAGATGCTGGTTCAGTCTGCTCTGTTGCCTTGAGAATGCTTATGCCTTTTGGAAGAATATATTCATCAGACTGAGTTCTCTTTGGTTGAGGCCAAGTTTGAGAGTGCCCAGAGTGTGTTTTAGTGGTGTCTTTGGGACTGATCTTAGTCTTTTGAAGTACAATACATCCTGAAATAAAAAAACTGAACTAAGGACATCCTAAAGGAATCCCATCGCCAGGATTTGAGGCATTGTTGGGAAATTCAGCTTTAGTGAGAATATTGCTGCCTGTATGTATTTGTGCAGTGTGGAAGGCACAAAGACCACAATTGAACTGGTATACTTTTGCCACAAGAAAAGCTGTGGGTATTCTTCAGGTGTCTACAATATTGTGTCAATATGCTTATTTTTAACACAGCTGTATGAAGAGATAGAAAGATCTTGATGAAAAGATCTCTGCTGATAGGGTGGAACAGTAAGAGTAGCATCTTACAGGTCTTACTGGACAAGGAGAGGAAGAGAAGCAGGAACAAAAGATGAAAAGTTATGCACTGTTGTCATATAACTTACCTTAGAAATGCAAGGAACCACAGTAGTTCACCCAGCTCTGCTTTCCCTGAGAGACTCCTGACCTTTGAGTTGTGGAGTTTCTCTCAGTAGTACCTGAGGCCTCTAGTAGTTGGGCTTGTCTTCTCTACTGGGGCAGGCGTCCTGGCTTTTAGAGAGGGTTGTGAAGTTGACACCGTTACCAGATATGCTGGGTTCTTGGGCTGCACTCAGCTTGTAAGGGAAACTGGCAGGCAAGAAGCCCTCCCTGACCGCTCCTCTTCTAGACAGGAAGCTGCTTGGTATTTCAGTTTTCTTAAAATTATTTTCTTTCTTGCTTTTGCTTGTTAAGAAGTGAAGAAGTTCAAGAGTGAAGTTAGAGGATGCAGATTAGACTTGGAGGGAACTGATAGAGGTAGTTCACTGCAAAGAAGAGGTGGGGTATTGACTCTAGCCTGAGCCTTAGCTGGAAGGAATTTGTGAAAATCTGAATATGAGAGATGCTCATAGACTAACCTGTATAATATGATTTTTCTTGCTCTGCTTGCTCTGCTCTCCTGAAAACCCCTGTTTTCAGGAGAATTAGTCACTGATTTAGCAGGATGGCAGTGAGGTAGCTTGCAGACTTTGAAGTTCTCTCTTGGGAAAAAAGTTGACCCCAGCCATCAACCCCTGCAGCCTGGCTGCGAATGTGTGTTCCCACACCCTGCCCAGCCTGCGGGTCCAGCTGGGGGGCTGATGGGCTCTACCTGGTGGGAGGGAAGCCACCAGCCTGTGTAGCAGGAGGTGGAGTGGATGGACCTGCTGCAGCCAGCAGTCACACTGGTTCAGGCTGTGGCTCCACAGCCCGAGCATGGGCAGTGTGGAAAGCTGACTGGGCTTCTGTCTGCTGCTGCAGCACTGTTTGCTCCGGGAACTCCAAAAATACAGTTCAGTTCCTCAAGTACTTTTTTTCCCTAGAGGTTTCAATGAAGACGCCCACATTTGTCCGTGCTGCAGCCCACAAGCTGCTGCTGTCAACTCCACGTCCTGCAAAACCTGCTACTCCCAAGTAAGTAGAAGCCACCTTCAGCAGTGGCCTGGTAGAAGTGTGTCTGGGGGCTGTAAGTGCCAAGGGGAGAGAGCTAAGCCTGGCTTTGTCAGTTGTTTTGTGCTTGATCAGCTGTAGCAGGGAGTAAGCAGTCCCAAAGTCTTCAGTTAATTCGCTGCTTTAGCAGTTGAGTGAAGAGCTCTATCAAATGAATGTCAGTACTGTCCCAGAGCAGATCTGATGCCTCAAGTCTTTCCAGTGAGCCTTTTTGTAATATCTGCTTGTGATGAAGGCTAAAACCTTTTCCCTAGAAGACTTTTAACTGGTAAGCTACCCTGGAGCCAGAGATTCTGGTATGGGATACAGAGGCCCTTGCAGAAAGTGAACCTCGGTGATTGCCGGAGGAATAATCTAGGTTAAGTAGTGGAGCAGTAACCATGTGAGAGCCACGGTTAAGGCATTCTGCTATAAAATACTGGTACAATTCTACTGTGATCAACTATGCCAGATTAGGGCCACAGAACATTTCATTTAGACTAAAGTCTCATACATTCACTAAACTTCAATTTTTGCCTTGATCCTGTGAACCGAATCACAGAACCACAGAATCACAGAACGTT
>NW_010223350.1:0-6751 GCF_000695765.1 Mesitornis unicolor | reverse complement strand
ACCTCATCATAAAAGGAGATAAGATTAGTCCTAATTGTATGTTGCCCAAAAATGTTTTCACAACTCTTACTGCCAGCATGTCACAGAATCTCTAAAAGTACCGGAACCTGAATATTTCACCTTTGAAACTTTAGTGTATTTCAGTATATTTCAGCTTTCAAACTTCAGTCCAGGCCATCCACCTGTTGGTCCAGCTTTCAGGAGGAATTGCAATCTGATGGAAGTGACTCAGAAATCTTGCTCTGTCTTCAGCTCTCTGCTGTTCTCCCTGAAGTGTCTGGAAATGAAGGCTGTTTTGAACACAGAATCCAATGTATTTCCAGAGTCTGCACATTTCAGAACTGAACAATTAGCTGTTAACCACTTTGCCCGACTGTACGTCGTCTCCTGTTATTGCTGTGAGTGGTCTCATTTGCAAGTGGTGCGACATACCTGATAAACTGGAAAAATTGCTTACATGGCAACATAATAGGGGTCAACTCTGAAGTTTTTATCCTTAGCAAACAAAAGCAATGACAGGTGGAGGAGAAGAGTCTGTGTAGTTTCTCGAAAGGCCCTTCAAGATGGTGAATTTGGAAGTGACCTAATGCATAGCTGCAAGTCACCTACTGACAAGATAAGCAAATCCAAGTGCATTGGGCACATTAATGTGCTGCAGAGCTTCCTGGCTTCTCAGGATGCAGGTGTGTTTGCAGAGTATATGTTAATTGCCACTCTTACAGCTGCACAGCAAGGAGGAGGCGAATGCAGACAGGAAGGGACAACAGATCGTAATATGGATAGGCAAGCCATAGGGTGGAATCCATTGTATTTTTAATAACAGCTTAAAATCTTTAGTTGTCTGGATTTCCTAACATTGCATTTAATGTTTATGTAGTAGTTTGAAAACTCATCTTGTTAACTTTTTGAATTTTTGCACTTTTTTTTAAAAATAGAATTATCAAATGACATTTTTGCTTAGCTGAAAGGACTATTCAGAATAAGTCTGAGCCAGTGTTTTAAAGATTTTTCTCAGATATGTAACTAATTTGATAAAGTATGGAGTTGATGTCTGGAAGGCAAATATTCATTACTCTGGCTCTGATCCTTAACAAAGGACTATTATAATTTAATACATAAATAACCAACCAAACAACAACAAAAAAACTTTAAAAATGCATTCCAAAACAATATAAACTTTATTTAAAGATTAGTAGTGAAATTTACAGTATGGCTTGCGCTGTGTATTTTAGTTTAATGTAATTAAGGACCTTGTATGGTTTTGTTTAAAGATGCTTCTTTTCTAACGGCAGGGACTGTAACTGGAGAGCTTTCTGCCTGCAGCAGTGAGCAGGATCCAGACAGCAGGCTTTTTGTGCCTGTGTCTGGAGGATATCTCAGACCTCCTGAGGGAATGTTCTCTTTTTGGTGTTGTTAGATTTGGACTGGGTTTTTTTGTCAGTTCCTCTTGATACTGTAATTTTTTCCATCTATCAATCATGTTTCTCACCAAACCATTCTTTATCATAGCAGATGCTGTCCTTCTCTTTGTTCCTTTTGCTCACTACCTCCCTATCTCTTCTTCATTGCTGATTTATAGGGTTATTTTTTTCCAGATATAGCTACTGTTTTTTTCCCCTCTTCTCCACCACACTTCCCTGGTTTTGGCATGCAGAAATCCTGCTTTATGTTTGCAAACTTTTTCCTTTTGTTGACATAAGTCCCAGCTTTGTGTTTTCCCTTCCCAGGACTCTACCTGCAAGGGCTCTTTCTGTTACCCTTAATACTCCTGCACCATCAACCCTCACCTTGCATCTATCCCTCTTCTTTTCTCCATCACTGCTGTTGTCAGTTTTAGTGGAACTTTGAGCTTTTTACAAGCAGAAGTTGCAGGCTAAAGCAGCTGAAGCAGCTGTTGATGAACTCCATTTTAGTTATTTTCCTTTGTCCTTATCTGTTAAGGCAGAATTCATATTTCCATTGGTAAAGCTATCAGTAACTGCTAAGCCAGGGCATTATTTTGTCACCATCTGGTAATTTGGGTAAGTTAAAGTAATGATATTATTTGTGCTGTTTCTGGCAAGAAATAAAATTTATTGGGAAATAAATCTGCTTTGCTTATGATCTCCTTCTATACCAGTAGCACCATAGACTTTGATTTTATACATTTTGTTTTAGCGTTAGAGTTTTCTGAAGCTGTATTTTAAATAAATTGTTCTTAAAAAGGGTATGCATTTTTTGAAACCTGTGTTATATTCATGAAAATAAGTTTCAAATTTGCAAGAAATCATACAATTAGAGCATTTGTATGCTTTATTATTAGTCTTGGAGTTAATAAGTGGGAATCAGGACTTGTACCCTCTGTCTCCAGACCTGACAGTGATTCATCCTGTAGCTGTGGACAAATCATGTGGAAAGAGGCCCAAGCTGCTTCCTTTCCACAAAGCTGCGATTCTCTGATGGAAGGAGAATCCTGCTGCACAAGTGTGTGTGCAGAAGTATAACATTTTCCAAGAAATGTGAAAACAAGAGTAATTCTTAAAAATAAACACTCATAACTAACTTAAGGGATTGTTACAAGTAAAATATAACACATTTTCATCCTTCATTTCTTTGCTACTCAGTCTTCTTACTGTCTGCCTTTTCCTCCACTTCATAGACAGCGAGCTTTGCTATCCTCACTTGGTAAAAATGTTTTTCACCTTTATTCTTAGTCTTATTGGTTTGGTTTTTTGTGTTCTCCCCTCACTATATTTTTTTTCCTCCAACATTTACCTTTCTGCTCTTGTTGGATATAATGTCTTTAGGTATAATGCTTACTGACGTCAGTGGTGGTGGAAAAATGTAAGTATTCTTGGCAATTTTAATACAATTTCTGATGACCTGGCATTCCATAACAATTTTATGAGACTGTGAAGTCATGATAAATTAACTGGCTGTCTTACAATACTAATTGAGTCTCCTGACTTCTCTAAGGAAGATTGCCATGTTTAACGTCTTTCCTACTATCTTTATACTAAAGCAGAGTAGCAAAATTAATAACTTACTAAAAGGGAAATGAGAGGAAAATAAAAAAATTATTTTTAGATTTGAATTGAAAAGATGGATTTGGTGAAGTGCTGAACATAGTAAGAGTACTTAAGTGAGCAGAGACTGTTCTGGAAAAAGTCTTGCAATGCTTCTGGTGTGATTAAACATCCCCTTCTGGCAGAAATGTTGAAGGAAAAGGGAAGTGTTGGTTGGCAAATGAAAGAAGAAACAGGGGTTCAAGGTGCATGTAGAAGACTGGAAGACTGGAAGAGGCCAATCAAGATTAGTGAATGAAGGTCAGTTCATTGCTTCATCCTAAAAGAGCTGAAAGAATCAATTTTGTTTAATGGGTTAATATGTCTTTTATGTGTAGCAGAAGAAGCAGCATTTGGCTTTTTGGAGTCCTTAAAACATGTTGCTAGTCAAGACAAGATGAAATGAACTTAGGTCTGGAGTCAAGGAAGTGTTTTGATTGGCACTGGCTTGAACATATAATTTAGACCTCTACACTGAGTGTGCTCTGTTAATGGTTTATGTCTATTCTTTATTTAAAAATAGCTATTTATCAGGGATGAGTAGTTCTTACACATTCTTCCTCTAGATGGAACCACTCTGCTGCTTCACTTGGCTGAAATACTATTTGTTTAACAGCTGAAGAAACTGCTGCAGCATGTACTTGCAGTCGAGCATCTATGTTCAAGTGCCCACACATGGCTAGGAGCACACTGTGGCGTTAGAGGCATAATGTGAAAGAAGGAATACTCCTGGGGTTTGTGTTGCTTCTGAAAATAAATATTTTGAAGGTAGTGTTTTCAAACTTTGGTTTGTTATATAGTAGTGAAAATTAATCGTTGTCGGAATAGTGACCTTCTTATTCTGCATCTGGCAAAGTGCTGTCAGATGCTTCATCTTGTCCCTCGCCTCTGTGAAGTCTATTTCAGAGTTCACAACCAGACTCTTAGCAATAGCACTCACCATCTACACATTTTATTATCTTTTCTGTTTATGGGTTTGTGCACAGAACTTGGTCTACTATACCAGGCATTGATACCTCTATTTTCAGGAGAAACATCTTGCTTCATTTATTACTTCTCTTTCCATTTGTTTTTTCCAGTAACTATCTCAGTTAAAATAGCTTACTGCTTCTTTACTAATGTTTTCCCCATATTTTGTGATTATGTGTGTTTGTTTCATAAGTTGCACGTACAACTTTTTAAAGGTTTCTCTGTTTTTACCTAACTTGTAAATTCGTCGGTCCACTTAACTCTTATTTTCCCAGTTGTAAATGTGAACTAAATGTATTGCATAATATACTCTTCATGTTGTTTTTATTGAATGAATCTGGGAGCCACATAGAAGATAGATAAACTAGTCTGATTAATTAACTGCTTAATCAGAATCAAACATAGTACAAGGTTGTCCAAAAGAGAAGAAAGAAAAAATGGTGTAGTACAGTTAATCTCATGGGTTTTAGTCCTCTTTTTCTTCCAGAATATTGACAGTGTGCTGAAATAGCGTGGCCCTACACAAAATCAGCACCAGTAAATAAATATAAGATGCTAGTTCTTGGTCTCCAGCAGCTAAGGGAAGAAAGGCTTAGTCATACAATCGCTTTAAGACTGTATCCACTGATTGATGTTACCCTATCTGTCTTGTGAGCAGAAATACGGCAATGGATTATTATCCATTTTGTAGAATCACTATCATCACATAATAATATTAAAATAACAAGTGATGAAGCATTGTTACTAGGCTATAGATTTTTAGAAAAGGAAAATACTGCTTAGCAGTGCTAAGTGCTTCACCAAAAAGAGGTGCTTAGTGAGGTTTCAGCCTGAGGGTTAAGTGATGCAAAAAGACGGAAAATGCAGTAGAAACGCAGGACAGTCTGTGGAAAGTTTTCTGGGGAAGGATTTATCTTCTTCACTTTTGTCTTCATAAAAATTTTTCCACTGTTGACTGCTTGGGAAGATGTAAATAAATATTTTTCTTTTTGTTTTTATCTTAACCTGACTTGTGTTAGATGTTGCAAAGCACCTAGGAAAAAACACACCTCATCCAAGCCTATTGTGAGTTAAACATCCCAGTGTATCACTGCGTATTTTAAGAAATATTCTCTTTGTACAATGCATCCTCGAGGGTATCCAAAGGTAATAAGGTTTGCCCTAGAAAAGGGTGTCCCAGGATCAGGCGAGTCTGTGTGTCCCAGTCACTGGTGGGAGCAGAGACAGCAACGTGTGAACAGGTCTCCAGTGAGCTTGCCAATAACACTTTAAACCTGTTTTCCCTTTTATGGTCTGTAGTGATATAGTCTCCCATCCACATGGAGTAGGATTTTGTAAAAATTAAAAAGATTTAAGAAAACAAAACAAAACCCCCAAAATTAAGAAGACTTCTAAGGAAAGCTGAAGGATTGCACAGCAAATCTCTCCTGGTCTCAAGTGCAGTGAGCTGGCTTGGCCTTGCCATTGCTAAGCTGTTGCCAGCCATGGACACAGGACTTCTGGCAAGGGCACCCTTCCTCCAGGTGTGCATTGCAAATGTGGTGTTTAGGCCAAATGTTCTCCCCATAGTTTATACTCATTTTTGAAATTGCTTTTGTTTCAAAGAGATATGGCATCATTTCATATTTTTTTATGCTAGTACTGGCACTTAAGTTAAGGAGTTGACACCAGTCATAGCTACATTTCTAAGCTGCATGATGTGATCTTTCTAAATTTTAAAGAAAAATGCTGAAGTACTGTAACTTGGAATGAACCTCAGACATGAATTGAAATAAATTTTTATTGAAAGAGAGAAATTAAAAGGAGATAGAACATAGAAGATATAAACTCTTTCCAGAAATAGTGATATTAATCTGTGGTACTGACAGAAATCACAGGAGTGGTTTTGTTCTGCAGTCACTCATGGCTGAGCTGTGGCAGGATTCAAAGAAAATCTCTCTACCTCTGTGTGTAAAGTTAGTCCACAGTAACCATTGTTATTGTGAGGCTCTGTCACAGCAACACTAAACAGAAATGCTATCTGTACCTTTTGAGAAATGGCGTGATTCTTGGCAGAAAAACATCTTTGTTTTCCTAGATACTGTAGAAGTACCAAAGGAATACTGTTGATGTTTTGCATTCGGGAAGTCATATATATTCTAGAAAAAGTACGTTTAGAACATGGATGGTGGATGATACAGAAAAGCCAGTTTGTGACTACTGCAGTTAGAAAAAATAAATTGCTCAAGAACAGCTTAATCAGCTGGAAATAAAAATTTTGTAAAAATGCCAAGGTCAGTGAGACCCAAAGCAATTTGCTGATTAAATGATGGTCACATGTTTGTGTGCCTGTGGGTTGTGTTTAATTTCTGTACTTTCATGCTGCAAAATTGAAAGCATGATAAAAAGGGACAAATTAGACCATAATATTTTTTAAAATAAATGATTACATTGTGGTTCCTTGAGTCAACAGAGCATAGTAGACAGACAATTCTTAAAATAAGAATTAAGATAGGTGACTAAATTACTGAAGCAAATACAAAACCCTTACTATGATTTCAATATATTAACTTTTTCAGTTTGAACTTCAGAGATACCACAGTGTACTTCCCAAACTGAACAGGTACAATGTGGCATCATTATCATAGTGCTACAGATCAGCTTGTCCAGTCAGGAGTGTTGGCCAATGACACTGAACATTAGGACTGAACATTAGGCACTGAACATTAGGCCGACTAGGGGAGATGCACTGCTGGATC
>NW_010223349.1:0-6818 GCF_000695765.1 Mesitornis unicolor | reverse complement strand
CCCGCCCCGCCCCGAGCGGGGCGGACACTCCCGCGGGCAGGGGAACGATGGCCCCGCCGTAGCTCCCAGACCTGCGGATAGGGGTTGAAGCAAAGAGCCCGTAGTTACATCTCCTCGTTTTTGCAACCCGGAGCCAGGGTGCTGCTGCGTTTCTCGCGTCTTTCCCCATGAACGAAGAGGAGCGGCGCTGCCTTTTGTCCTTGCCTTGTGCATCCCACACACCCATCTTTAGGAAATCATCCGCAAGCCCTGGTAGGTAATTCCCAGAAGTTAATAAATCCAGGCAGGAGCCGGTAATATAGACACAACTCGGTACAAGTCCCTTATCGTTAGACTTTTATGAAAACTCCCCAGCAAAGTCAACACCCGGCAGACACCCGCGGGATACAGAACCTGGCCTCTGCCTCCGCTTTCTGTCTGGATGACACACGGGTGTTGTAAAGTCACCTTCACCCACAGGGATCCCACCCCGGCTGTGCTGGACATACTGGTACGTGTATGAGGAGTGATGATTTGGCATTAAGCAACTCGCTGTGCAGTTGAAACATGGGAGGAGGAAGCACAGAAGCCTGGGGCAGCAGCGGGGCACTCACCAGCAGCTTTCCCAGCATGGCTGTATTTGTTGGGCTCACATTAACTTCAGCTGAACGGTTCTGCTGGATTTAATGAAGAAAAAAAAAAGGTGATTCCTCTGGTGCCATGGAGTCCTCGAACGCTGCTCAGAAGACACCAACCTGCTCCAGGCAGCACACAGCACCACAGTCCCACACATTAAAAACTAACCAAGTGTGTTTGCTCAGCTCCATCCCATCCCATCTTCTGGGAGGGGTCAGCTGCAGCACACATCAGGAGGAACCCAACCTTCAGACGAGCCTCTGGTGGTTTCCCACGCTGAACCACGAGCATCAGGGCCAGGAAGGAGAAGCCGCAGCAGCAACAATTACATCAGTTTAAACACTTGGAGTACACCTGAACTTTAACTGTGGCTGACCTGGCTTGAGCTCTCAAAAAGATAAATTGAAAAATTAAAATATTCTCTCAACTTGTCACAGCTGCCTCATCATTTTCCCCAGAAGAGACAGTAAAGATGGGAAACGTAATCTGAAAGAACTGAGGTGAAGCCTTCTGAAAGAAGCAGCTAGCAGCACCCAGGATTTTTTCTTCTTGGAGCTTCATGAGCATATGCCAGATTGGGAGTTAAGTGTACACCATAAAATAATTTAAGAGCACGTATGTCCATAAAGGCCGAAGAAAATGACGAAGTAGCAATAATTACAGATATGAACAGAGGGACCACCATTAAAAGCCATAGCATAGGACAGAATCAGCAGCCAGTTAGATTTTGGCCTAACACCTTTGCAGTGGTCAATCAAAAGCAGCCGAGTGACATTAGCCACAGAGCACAGTTCTGTATCACCTCACTGCAGGAGCGAGGCCTCAAGCACAGGAAGGACGCTTGCTTCGGCCCCAACCACCATCCTGGGTGCTTTGAGACTGACTGATATCAACTGGCCTGGCTATTGCCATCCAGCTCTTTGAGCACTTTATTTCCAGAAGACACCTCCACTTGCACTTCATCGCGCATTTGCAGTCCCAGTGCTGCTTTTGCGCACCAGCAGCTGAGAAGAGCGGAGTTAACTGGCATGTGGGGAGGTGATGGTTCACTGCAAACAGATGACTGACACAGGGCCAGCTGAAGAAATGTGCATTGAAAAGATCCTCCAAGGAAAAAGCTTTAAATGCAACCAACCAAGTTTTCTCACACACAGTATGTTCAACCATACAATATGCAATGACTCATGGCAAGTTAAAAATGTATTTATAGTTGCATTTCTTTTAAGTCATGCAATGACAATATATTGCAAGTATGACCTCAGCAGAAATGAAGAGAATCAGTGTTTTTTACTACAAAGCTGGGAGGAGGTGTGGGGAAGTCTCTCCACAAAGGGATGAGTAAGTATTTGGAAACCACGAATCAACTCACACAATCCAAGATCCTGAGCATTTAATAAAAGTAAGTGGTGATTTTACTACCCCAGGGTTTTTTTGCCACTAGCACGGCAAAGATAACAGACACAAAGAACTGATAAAATTTTTTTTATTATTCACTTTTGAATTCTTTTACACTTTCCTGATTATTTTGTGTAAGGTGAAACTAGAACTGTTTAAAAGACATACACAAATCTAGTACATCAATAACCAGGTATTTCTTTTTGCTATACTATTCTCACAACCACGTGTGTGCTAGGCAATATAACCGTCACAGAAGCAAACTTTAGGCAGAATACTGGTCAGTAAAAACAAAGCAAAAAGAGCTACCAGATATACAGACAGGCTCGGTTCCACATTCACTACTGCATTTATCAAGCGCCAAGTATTAACTGCACAATTTGTTCAGCTAGTAGAGGGGAGTTTTAAAATCAGTGCATGAAATTCTCTTCAGCAGACAGATGGACAGACAAACAGATGGATCCTATACCTAAGTGGAATGTGAAGGTAGGGGGATGATACCGCGAGACTGATAGGTGACTATTCCTAATCTTCTCCACTGCATTATTCACGCAACTCTTATTAGGCTTTATTTAATGGGACATGTTTGAAACATAACTAGGTGAGGACATTTGGAGCTCAAATATTACAAGTGTTACAAATGTGTAGGTCTGCATTCCAGTACAATAAATAGGAAATCCTGGATATTTGAACCAGATCCTGGTACTACCAAAAAATGGCAGACAAGAGCTGAAGACTGCAACAGCACTGGCAGCTCTCAAACATCCAAGAAAGAAACCTGTCCTCAAGCAGACACAGGTCTCACCCACCACCAAAGAAAGGATGACGCATATGTGGGAGTCCAAAATTGCTTTAATGGAGTTTTAACAGGTGAGAGGGTCAAGGATGAAGAGAGTCCAATGGGAGAAAAATTTCTGTAAAGTGAACTTAAAGATGGCTCAGTTGATTACTTAAGAAGTTTTCAGGATAAATTATAAATGGGAATACCATGGAGATTTTGATTCACCTAAGAGTAAAGTAATGCAAAAGTGGCAGATCACTTCATGGTATCATCCAAACTAATAAGGCCATTCAAAAAATTGAATCTTCTCCTATTGCAAGTCCATGGTAGCGAACCAAGAATTCTCACTACTGAAGAATGTCTAAGGTATAATTAGGAAAGTTATTGCTGTGGGAAGGGGCTTAGTCATGCATGTTCTATGAGCATGAAAGCACTTTTAGAAGTCAAATCCCAGTTATCTGCCAGTGTAAAGAATTTGGAAATCAAGCTGCTAGCTCCCCCATTATCCTCCTCCCCAAAACAAACCCCAAACCCAGAAAGATAAGACTGACAAAGTGAGCTTTTGACTGGAAGCTGTGCCTCAGACTTGGTTACAAATGTCTACAGAGCGTGCCTGTTCAACTAACCCATAGCAGTGTCACTAACTGGAATGCCATACGTCAGATTGTTTTCCTTCCATGCCCCAGTGTCACAATAGAATCTCTATAACTTTCTGTACAACTTTACAACAGAATTGTACTTCGACTATTTTGGTGCCAAATTAAGCTTGCCAGAGTTACGTAACTGATGTCTACTTTTCTACCAATAAGTTTTGTAAAGTCAATTGCAAATCACAAAACCCATAATCACAGTGTTCAGTTAAAAATATAAACACGGTAATCATAACTGTAAATGTTCATAATAGGAAAGTTCGGAATGCCATTATAATAACCGACCTCCGCTTTAAGTACACAAAACACTAACCAACCGGTTTTACCCCACAGACAGTTTTTGCTACGTTGAGGTTGTGAAAGTCGATGTACTATTCTTCTTGCTTGTCGCACAAAGGGATATATGTGTAGGATACGGGGTGACATTGAACATATAGTGAAGCGTGACAGCCATTAGTTCTCTCCCTCCCCAGCATCCCCTTCATCTCCCTGGTTTTCCGACGTCCATAGCTGTAAGAAAATACAAACATATGTTTATGTTGAAAGCACACCATTAATTACAATTGTCAGGAAAGGGAAGACAGCATAGTTAGCAGTAGCTGTGCAATTTTCTCAGAAAATTTCTCATTACAGAACTGAACTGAACAGTAAACCTACAGAATAATGAACCAGAAAACGGGCAGAGGATTACAAGTAAAAAGCCAGCAAAAGTTTGCAAGCTCAACACAAAGAAAAGCCTCAGAAAAAGCTTTTAATGGCACAGAACTACCCAAGTCTTCAGAAACTGAGTGCCACTGAGTGGAGTCCAGCAGCCTAAAGAAGAGCGAGCACACAGTGCAGTGGTTTGCCCCACAGTACTTACAGTGAGGTTGTCCCTAAGCAGCTGCATGATGAGAGTGCTGTCTTTGTAAGACTCTTCATTCAGCGTGTCCAGCTCTGCTATCGCTTCATCAAATGCCTAAAAATACGCAAGACAGCACTTTCACACCCTGCTCTCTGAATTAACTCCCGCTTACACAGAGCTTACGAATTTGCCACATTGCTACTCAAATTCTGTGACAAAAGCTTCCAGTATTTTTCTTTACCACCAAGAGAAGAAATGCAAACCAAAGTGAGCACCAGATCACCAGTGGGAAAACAGAAGTCTTCAGGGAGGTCCAGATGAAAGCCCAGAACAACTTTACTACCATGTCAACACCAAATACTGAAATGGGAAGCGTGCTCTATCTCATACATGATCTCATGAATGAATCACACAGCTTGAAGTCAGGTTTAACAACAACACTTAAAAGCAATACTTTCATTAAAAATGAAACAGCCTCACTGTTCTGATCTGGCAGTAAAAGACAAAGGTACCATTAAATTGATATATGTATTTCATGTCAGTAGGAAAGAAAATGGAAGACAAGGGTTTTCTGACGGTGGGGTGGAAGGTTTTGGATTTCTTTTCAAAACAGCATAGGAAGTCAGGTATGTTCCTCTAGAGATTAACAAAACCATTCTTCCTATTGATCTGATACACATGAAAGCCCATGCTGCAAGACCGAAAGCCATGAGTAAGTGCCATTTCTTCATTCAGGTTTCAAACAGAAGTAAGCATATTAAGTAAAAAAGCAGGAGCAGCAGCTTTGGACAGCAAAACATTATTTGTTACAAAGATTATTAAAGTGCATGCTAAAAACACAAAGATTCACCTAATGCCATATTATCCAAATTACGACCAGGAAACATTCACAGATGCAAAAAGCTCCATTTAGATGACTCTTAATAATATTTTAAAGAAAAACCTAAGTCAAAAATAATGAGCTGTCTCTTTGGCCAACCCATCACACAAGCTCTTTTTGGTCTCTGCATAGAAAATCACACACACATACAGATACACATGAACATTTAGGGCTACAACTGCAGTCACAAAGACAACACTTCATGTATTTACTAAGTGGTCAAATTGAAGCAAATATTTCAAAGTGGTAAATTATTTCAAGTGTTTTCAAGTTTGACACAAGCATACTCAAAAGAGAATTACATAGATATAAGAAGAGGCAATTTGTCTCCCCTTTCACCGGGCTGCACTAGTAAATTAACTTTTCTTAAAGCTAAGCCCGTCTAGCTAACTTAACTGAAAACATACTACAATGAAAATAATTTAAAGATGACAGCATAATCATCTATAAAGCACTACTGCAACCATGCAATTACCTCCTTAGCCTTCACAAAAACTGGTAGTATGAAGAGTCTGCTTACCGTCTTTGCCAGATTACAGGCTTTTTCAGGAGAATTTAGAATCTCATAGTAGAAGACAGAGAAATTTAGAGCCAAACCAAGTCGAATGGGGTGTGTTGGCTGCATCTCTTTCTTGCTAATTTCAAATGCCTCCTGGTAAGCTTGCTGAGAGTTTGCTACCGTTGCTGAAAGAAGTCATTACAATCATATTAATGCACAGTACATCACTGCACTTCACAGGGGAAGCAATTACATTCTTGGCCTAGACTATTGTGCCACCAGAAATTCGTATTACATACACACAGACACTTCTTTTAATATTTTTAGATGTAAAAGCCTACCACTGGCTGAACTATTAAGGTGGAAATATTTGTTCAGGTAAAGCTTTGAGCTATGGAAATTAAATTCAACTTTTTAAGAGTCTTAAAATGAAAGATATTCAAAATAATGTCAATCAATCTGAATGCACAAAAGCTCTACCTAAGTCAAAGTGTACTGTGATTAAACACTCAGTTCCAGCCTAGATGAAGAAGTAGCAGTCCTGAATAATAAATTCAGAAAAAAAAATATATGGGGAAGAAGAGGTATCTAAACTACCTATTTAAATGGAAGGAAACAATCCGCGGGTAGGTCAAGAACTTTATATCTCAGTTTGGGGTTTCAGAGGAAAGACAGCAATCCCTTCCTGGCTAATGGGTAACAATAAGCTTCAGAATAGCATCACTAAGTTTGCAAGACACAGACTACATCAGACACTCATCAGGAATTCAGGCACAGTTCAGCATTGATTTAACATTTCAGGATTAACTGGCTTAGGACCCAGTAACCCAACATCCCATATTTGCATGCAGAAAGCTTGCAAACAGTGAAGATTTGTGTACTAAATTCATATTTTAAACAAGAGATAATAAGAACAAAGTATTTTCCGTGAGGAAAAAAAGCATTCTCCAGGAAAAGGATTTTACACTGCCAAATATGCTTGAAAATTCAGAGGTCAAGGGCTGCAAGCAGAATTTGACTGGTTTGATGAATGTCTGTGAATCATTTCTATAATCTCAGTGAAGTCTCTCTCTAAAAGCACCTTGCATTGTACCCATCTTCAATACAACAGAGCAGTAGCAAAATAGTTGTCCTGGTTTGAGCTAAATAGAACT
>NW_010223348.1:0-6806 GCF_000695765.1 Mesitornis unicolor | reverse complement strand
GGACAGACTATGTAAAATGTGCCAGAAAGCACAGAATTTTCTACAAGACAGACCTTTTTCCAGAGAACAATAAGAGAAACACACCATTGCTCATTGATCAACCTGGGAGGCACAGATCTTGCCTCTGCTGAATTTCCAGTACATTTATACTCTCTACCAGCCACATCCCTACTGAGAATGTGGCACTCTGGGGGAACCAGCCTCTATGGAAGTAGGGATAAAAATGAACTAGAGCAAGCTTATTTCACCAGTGTACTCATGCAAGCACACAACGGTTTGCAATACTAAATGGACATGTTTTGCAGACAGGGCATCAAGTCTGCTTGGCTTTAACGGCCTACACTTTCAGTGTGTTCCTCAGATGGCTTTGTTCATTTTAATCTGTTCTCTCTCATCTGAGAAGCCCTGTGATCCTTAGTTTTCCCAGAACTAGAGTTACTCAGATGAATATCTAAAGGCTCAAAATGTCGAAAGGCAGCTGTGATGAAGGAAAAAAATGAGCAACCATAAATGGTCTACAGCACTCAGACAACACTCTCCCAAGAAACCTCATCCACTGTAGCAGGTAGGAACAGGCACGAACCACTGAGAAGTTAAAACCAGGAACCTGACTTTTATGTCTCTTTCCACCTAATAGAATTAACAAAACATGAGGACTCTGCAAATCACACTATTCAGTGAACGCAGATTGGTCTGGACAATTCACTTACCTATCCTCAACTTCTCAACTTACACGAGACACCCTGGCAAGGACACCTTTGATTCTCAGAGGCTCAGCCTGGAGACTGTAGGATAAAACTTAATGGCTAAACAGTTATTTAATAGTTTCAATAGTTTCAGTTTTAAATATTAGTTAAAAAAAAGTGCCTGAAATTACAAGAAATTTCTATTCCAGTAATTTCCTTAGAAAGCATATTTTAAGCATCTTCCTTTTTGTACCTGGCCTACTTGGTCAGTTGTTATAAATAAAATAATCCTTTTAATCTGTTTTGTGGACAATGAAATGTTTTTGCTGGCTACACTACTGAGCCTGACCTCTTGCAAGTTAGGTCACTCGCTCGCATGAGTATAAAATTACAACTGCCAATGGTTAACTTTAGCTCCATTGTGCAATGCTATGTTTTGACCTTCTACAAACGTAGAAAAACACTCCTTTAAAATACAGTAAGTTTTAATCAGCTTCAAGAGACTTTTATACCCATTTGCATTCTTCTTCAGATTTCTTTAATATGTTTTCAATCCAAACACAGAAACACCACAGTCATTTTCCTCCTTAAAGCTTCTTTCTTTGCCACCTACCAAGCAGTCACCAGCTCCTTGGCAAAGTAAGTATTCCATAACATTGGAAAGCCTTCCCTCTTTATGTGTATCAAAACAAAGATAAGAATATGCAGGCTTTTTGTTTGTTTGTTATACATCACATTAGCTTACAGTGGAGCAGTTTCTGTGGGAAAGCTACATGAGGTCTCCCAAAGAGAAAATAAACAAACAGCGAGATGACACACACTGCACCAGCTGTAACCTCCTCACAGCTACCCCAGCCGTTGTGACTCCAGCAAGAACTTTACTGGATATGTGACAATTCTCCTCTTTCAAATTTCCTATCTTCAACTCATCAGTATCAGCAATTTCAAGGATTTTAGTGAGTTCACCATTCCCGTGATCTACATGGAAACCTACGAAGCCTAGATACGGAGTTCATGGCCAACTGAGTTCCCATGACAGCCTCACCTACATACATCTCCTGTCCAGGATTACAACTGTCACATTTATTTCTGAGCACAGAAGTGTTGCAACATCTGTCACTTTATTGAGGTGAGATTATGACAACATTGCAGTCATATCCTCAAAATGGGGCTGGAGCTTCCAGACACAAAAGAACAGTGATGACTGTGAAGCTAAAATGACTGTCAGGGCCACATCACTGAAAATGAAAAGTCAGGAACAGACTGAGGAATTCACAACTACAAACTCTCAAAAGCTGACCAAGACACATCCAAGACAATCCCAATTAGGAGCTGTGCAACAGCATGACAAATCCATGACAAACTCTCTCAGCCATGACTTTGCTTTGGACTGTCACATGTTTCAGTGCATCGACACAGTGGTATTTTCCCCACTTATTCTTCCCTGTATTTTTCCTTCTTTTATGTCTACTGTTCCTCTTATCTTCTAAGAACTTTGTGGGCCAAGAAATCCAGTGAATGGAAATAGAACACAATATGCACCTATTAGAAGTAAAAAAATGGAATTCCAAATCTGAAAATTCTGTCCCCACTATATTTACCATCATACAACTTGTACAAGCGTTAAGTTAGTACTTCTTCAGTTCCATTTTTATCTTACAAAAACAAAGTAGTTAATCACAAAACAATCTATTACTGTTACATGAAAACTACTGATTTTAAATTTTCCAGCATCCAAAATCCAACACACTTCTTGATAAAGGCAGCATTATATTGCATAATTTTTCCATGTTCTATTACTCCTCAGCTTGCCTTTTTGAAGTGAACATTTCCAGAATTAACTGGCAAAAGCCACAACACTGGAGCACTTAAAAACAAAATAACAGAACACACACTAACAAGTTTTAGATGCAGTTTCATATTGTGTTTATGAATATGCTATCTACATGCTTGCTTGAATGTATGATTAAGTTACCCTGGGCACTAAACTTGGCTACAAGATCATGCACAAACTTTGTTCATTTACATGCTCTCAGCTTGCAGTGAATGGGAGGCAGTTTGAGTTGATATATCTTGCAACATAATTTTTTTTTAGCACGCTAAAAGCCTGTATATAGGTAGTTGATGCCCAAGTGCTAATTACTCCATGATAACTCATGGCTATGACCCCAAGGTACCTTAACATGAGCCCTGTAAAAAGTCACACACATATGCTAAAAAAAAGCGAGAATGAAAAAATGTGAAAAGAATGCACTTCACAGAAGAAAATTGAAAAGTTATGAAGAAATTAAGTCTTCGTCCTATTTTACATGACATCATCTGTTAATCAAACTGCAATTTTTCAGCATACATACTGTGTATTAGGTGAGGCATTTAGGCATACTTGTGTGCATTCAGAAAGTGCAAAAAAGACTTTACAGTTAGCAGTAACTTTTTTTAAAAGTTGAAAATACAGCTATCCTTAGAGATATTCCACATAAGTGGAATTACAAGGACAAATGTCACTGGCTGTATCACGGGTGGTTTCACATATGAAAAGTTCACAGCATACATAATAAACACTTCCATCAGACCAAATACCGTGAAGTATAAGCATGCATCTTAAATGTTTTCTCTGAAGTACTGAAAACTTATTCTGAAGATCTATACTGCATCATTCTAAAAGAATTTCTAAACATCTTTGGTTATTGTGAACAAACATAATAATCTAAAAGTCAGGTTTTGGTTGACCTTGCCTTGGCAGGGAGAGGATGAAGAAGGCAAACGAGGATATTATTTTACTCCCTGCCTGTAAAACTTGTTACTCAGTTTTCATTGTACTGAACATATCCCTACTGGATGCAGTTCCCCATTTTTCTTAAAATAGTCTGCTACAATCAGTTCAGCAAATGAGAACATATAAACACAAATTATATATTTAAGTCAAAATTTGAAATTTCTCAGAAGAGAATGTTCCCACTGTTGTAGCCACCTTGCCCAGGCGCTCCTGGCAGCAGATGTGGTTTTGTACTCACCCCACAAGATGCAGTGACTTCAGAGAAATTACAAATAGCAACATATTGCATAACCAAGCTGCATAGGCACCAAACCCAGCCATTCGTTTGTTAAATGCAGTTCAGTCTTTGTATGCGTTATATAAACTTAAGAAGATATAATTTTCTATTTTTCATCTTGTGAGCCAAAACTTCCCCATTTGTTCCACACATATGTACACTTCTGTCTGCCAAAACAACAGCATTCTGACAATTGCTTGAGATACCTTTCTTGAAGAAGACTGGGAGCCAAAGTGGTATGAAGAAACATAAGCATTTGTGCATAGAATCTCACTCAACTAAAATCCACCTGAATGGGGCTTTGCACCATGCTATCTTCCACCTCCAGGTATTTTCAAATAACCTCTGCTTCTGTGAGACCCTGCTGCTAGAGAAGCCTGGCACAGCCCGCAGCATGGCACCTAACCGATGCATAAGCCTGAAAGTACATGGTAGAAACTTTCTTCAAACAAAACTCTACCAAAGGAAACCAGGCTCAACCAGCTATTATTTCCTTCTCTTAAACAACTGCTCCAACATCCTCCAGGAACAACTGATACACTGCAGTTTTATCACATAGCTTTGAAGACATCTTTATAACTTGCCTGCCTCAGCTTTGTAACATCAGCTGTCTCAGTCTACAATGGCTCCCTCAGATAGTGCCAGAAAACCAGGCTGTTCCCACAGGAAGTTACCAAAGCAGTTTGCAAAACACTACCCCATCTGAGGAATCAGTAGATCAAGGCAGTTAAGAATAGTCTTCTCCTCCTGGATCAGCCTACAGCTGTATTTCAAACTTGATTTGTTTTACTTATAAAGGAAGCAACAATACAGATTAATTCAGAATAAAAACAATACATTGCAATTTAAATATTAATGGAAACCTTCACGTGCTTGTTCACAATGAGAAGTTTTCACTTAGCAAACCAGGTGAATGAAAAAAAACGTTGTGTCACTGAATACAGAAAAACACCGCATCTCTTCAGAAGAGAATCTCACAACTCCTGCTGAGCATAGCATTTGCTATAATTGTGGGAACAGAGAGCAGGATAAGCCTGCCTGGAGACATGTCTACATTTCAGAGAAAAAACGTGGCTTTTTAAACTTTGTAATCTGTTTTTCAATTAAAAAAGTATTTATTGTTAATATCAACAGATTAGCATGTAGCTTCTGTTAAAGTCTGTATATAAATATCCACAATACATGCAGTCTTAAATATTCAAGTCAAACATTTAAAATTCTGATAAAACAGTAAGAAAAACTCCACATATCAACAGATAACATTAAAGAAGCTTACAACAAACTCTCTTGCAGTAATAGTTTGAAAGAAAAGTTGTGTTACTTAAAAAAATGTCAAAAAATGCTCACTTTCACAAGAGAGCAACATACAGCCGAAAACATTCAGGGTTCTTATTTGTGCAGTGTATTAAAAAGATGTAAGATGCATGTTTATATTAATATGAGTGGAAAGGGTGAGCATTAATGACATTACTGTGCATTCTTACCCAGCAACTAGAACATATTTTCCATCTGGTTGATCCTTTAACCTTTCCAGCAGGGACAAACGTACTTTGGCTTTGGTTTGGCCATAGATCTCAATTTCATCTGTAAGCAATCCTATCTCCTTGGCAAGTACATCAACAGCTTTTGGTCTCTGTGCTCGGGAAATCTCAAGATCACTGGAAAAGAAAACAAATAAGAGCCAGGAGATTTCTCTCAGCTTAGGTGGTCGATGACAGAGTACAAAACAACAGCAAATACTCCAACAATGAGGTTATTGTAATCAGTTTTTTTTAATCCTTTCTCACATTTTATTAATCAAATCTAAATATTAGCTAACACCTAATAACAATACTGAAAATCACGTGTTGTGTTTGTTAATTGTTACAATTTCACAGAGTGCTTTGTTTTAATCAGATTCCAAATACTGTGTAATGCTTTCACGTCAAGCTAGAGACATGTCTGCTGGATGCTCTAGTATGTCCCACTAGAACTGACATTTTTTTTGTTTTTCTTCTGCTCCTTCCCAGTATATCCCAGCACATAAAAAGTGTATACACTCCTTGGCCAACAGTCACATAAACACATTAGCTAAACCTGATCCTTGTGCATGTAGCATCTTTCATCATAGGGTACCAAGGTAGTCAGCCTTGCTACTCTGCCACGAGGGCATCAAGGGAAACAAGGCGTTTGAAGAGCAACTCACGCATTTCTGAAATACAGCTAAATTGAAGGTGGTTACATAGCAGGACTACAATGCACAGGGCTCAGGCCAGAAGTCCAGTGAGCTTGTAAACTATTGCCAGCAAGGACTGTGAGCAGCAGCTGGGCAGAAGAACAAGCATGAAGCAAGTACATGGTAGGAATGCCTGAAGGGAGGTGGCTGTAGGCTTGGGGGCACTCTTTTATCTGCAATTCCTGATCTAGACCACTGGGGGTCTTCAGATTTAGCACTCACTCATTAATGGACTTTTCATATGTGAGCTTGACCTAGTTCCCCATGGAGTCCACATAAGCATTTAGCAGCTGCAAGCTCCCGCGGCAGTAAAGTCCAGGGCCAGGCACACAAGATGTGAGGAGTTGTCTTCTTTGGCTTTGAATTGCTCATACCACCACAAAAGCAAGTCAAAAAATTACCGAGAAATTAACTACTTTCAGCCTAACCAGGCTAAATTTCTTCCTGCAGTTTCAGTTGATTGCAATATTTTAAAGCTAGAACCTGGCAATGGCATCAAAGCTAATGTCCTGAACTTTCAAATAGTCTGCAAGACCTCAAATATTCACAAATGAACACAGAACTACTGCCAGATCTTAACTCCATGTGTGGACATCAGCTGTTCTCCATCCACCAGCAAATTATCAGTTTGTGCCAACTTAACTGCTTGCAATTCTTTGAGGATATCCTGAACTGGGACCACTATTCAATTCTAATTCTGCAGGTACTTCTCAAATATCCCACTTTTATATCCTGAAGCAGCTAAGTGAAACATAGAAACACTGACATAATCCAATACTACAGGACCACAGCACACAGTGGTTCGGCTGCAGACCATTTCATTGCATATTGTCCTGGTTTGAGCTAAATAGA
>NW_010223347.1:0-5341 GCF_000695765.1 Mesitornis unicolor | reverse complement strand
CAGGGTGAAGGAAGGAAATCTTCTCCGACGCGAACCGGTGTTCAGCAGCAGGTTTTCCTCGGCGCCAGAGGGCGTCCCGCGGCCGCGGTCAGACGGCTCCGAGGAGGAGGCTTGTCCGTGCCCGGTTGGATCCCGAGCCTGTGCTAACGGCGCTGAGGGAAACTCGGCAGTGTAATGAGGTCGGGGAGGGGCGGGTAGAAAGCGGACTTCTTCAGTCGCTTGCCATGGACACGATTGTTTTTCCGTATCCTCATTTCTGCTCACCCAAACGCCAGCCGGCTTCACTTGCCTGCAGGCCCTCCCCTTGCCATCCTTTCCACATAGAGCCTGCTCCTTGTCATCTTCCTTCCCATCAATAAAGTCTTTCTCCAACTCCACAACAGAAGAAGGGCAATGTCTGAAGTCCCACTTCAGCCCTATGCCTAGCTCCACTTCTTCACTGAGGGCAATTCAGAGCAGAGCCTCCCCTGGCATATGGGATCCCAAAACAGCCACATCCACGCAGCAGATTAAAGACGGCTTCCCTCTGCCCAAGGTGCTCACCTGACGAGACTATCACCTACACAGATCTCCATCACTGAGCACGTTACATTTGGCACATCCCGTGCTAGGGACGAAGAAGACAAAACCTCTGTCAATGCAGCCAAGGCCACATGAA
Organism: Mesitornis unicolor; assembly: GCF_000695765.1. Taxonomy (NCBI): domain Eukaryota; kingdom Metazoa; phylum Chordata; class Aves; order Mesitornithiformes; family Mesitornithidae; genus Mesitornis; species Mesitornis unicolor. Next base: position 4,683 of record NW_010223347.1, on the reverse strand, counting down.
GACGAAGCCTCTGGTTGTACATACATGTTTTCCCCACACCACTCTTCAGCTCGCTAGCAACCCCACTAAGGGTGTTTCATAAACCCGTGCTACTGAGTGACCTGCCTCACTGAAAGGCTGTATCTCCACAGCTTGCTAGCTCCCTGAACGAGAAAGTGATCTGCTATCATACACTAACCAAGCTTCATACTATGCCCCTATGCATAGCCCTTTCCCACTACTTATCCAAAAATACTGAAGGTCAGCATTACCTACCTTTTCTGTCTTTACCTGACAAATACTCTACTTCTCACTGTAGTTCATTACCTAAAAGCTGTCCATTTTGGTTATTTTTTCTCTATTTAAATACTAAGCTGTTGGCAACCTCCTGTGTTTATTAAACCTTTCTCAAGATCAATTAGGTGTGGGATTCCCAGATGGATGGCATGTAAGGAAACTGATGAGCCTGTAAACCTGTAGCCAGAAGCCAGCTTCTCAGCTTTGTCCCAGATCCACACTCTGGAGGAGTCTACTCATGCTGTTAGGTAAGGCTGTTGCTTGCCCGAAATAATAATTAAATTTCTCTTTCTCTTGGAGCATATACCATGCCTTGAGCCAGGGACACAGCTATCCCATGTGCAGGAGGTAAAAGCACACTAAGGATGTGAGGCTGATGGGACACATCCACCCACTTGTGAAAGGAGTATTTATTCAGAAAGGTGGTCCCACTTCTGTCCTTCCACCACAATCTGTGGCATTACGTCAGTCTCCATTTTTGACCCACAAAGCAGGTAGCAAGGTATGATGATAGCACAGATCTTTTACCTAATTTTTATCATGGGTACAGTATAAGTATTAACTGTCTACCTAGTAAAAGTATAGAGGGAGCTTGTTAACCTTTGCAAACACTAAGCATTAGCATCATCTGGTCTTTTTGTAAGCCAGAATGAATGGGGAGGAAGAACAACCAGGCAATGTCAATAGCTGCTGTCTGCATTAAAATATTCTCTGAGGCTCTCCGCCCTGGAAACCACCAAACCTGAAAGCTACTGAAAGGATGATCCTAATGAAATCGGTTTGTAAGTCATTACCAATTTGTTCTGACAAGTGGAAAATACAAGCCCAAATGTTGTTTCTGTTAAGTACCCACGTTCCAGTTCAAAGCCCTGGTTGTGTGGGCTCTCCATTCTTCTACTTGGCTGTCCAAGTGTGTGGTTTATCCGACTGGATGGTGGGTAGGAAGTAGAACATAGGCTTAGTGGAACATTACATCTCAGAGCACAAACCAAGAGGTTCTGGCAGCTGCCTGACGCTGCGCTCACCAGTCATCATTTGGGTTAATTCTGCTTTATTATTTTGAAAACAGCTTTCTGGGGAAGAACAGACTCACTTTGCATGTTTTTTTCTTGAAATACCTCTGTGCGATTAGCATTGGTTGAGAATTTGTGATGCGCATTGCAACATTTCCTTTGTAATTGCATCAAGATTTAACTTCTATAAACAACATTCTCCCATAGGAAAATTCCACCAATTAAAAGGAAAACAGTTAAAGGCTGGTTATGGGGATTTTAATACAAGTTTATTTTGTTCAAACCAGAATTGTTATTCCCTTTATAATTTAAGCCCTGATGCACTGTGCTTCCCATTTCATACTAGATAACACGGGTACAGACTCCTCCTACAGATATCATAGTGCCTACTGACCACAAGTAAATATATCTCTCCTTATGGTTAACAACATTGTCACTGACTAACCCACTTCACAGAAGTGGGGATTCAAATACATTTATATTTGATGTTAATATAGTCTCTGATTATAAGTGTTCAGGGAGAAATCTCAGTATTTCTAAGAAAACCCCAATTTTTATCATAAGAATAATATTTTGGGTTTAAAGTTCAGCAAATATTCCAGTTTGTAATTAGGTTTTCATAATTTTCTTGAGCAAAAAAATGCTTATATCAGAAAATCTTGGCTCTGGCACTATTTTTTTTAATTGGTAACCAGGAAACATGTCTTCTAAAGCAGAATGTCATGCTCCCACTTCCTCATGGGTGAGAAATAAAATGCTGCTGACTTTTTCCAGGAGCAAATTACAATACTCATTATGCTGTTAGTTATTTGCCACATTCCCAGGGCAAATCAAAGCATTTGGCTATTATTTCTATTTCCCCATCTGCTTCATATATACCACCAGTTCTGTTTCCTTCAGCAAAATACAGGTTACTGGTCCATGCATGGGAAGAAAATCTTACTCCCTTTTATACCAATGCAAGCCAAGCCATGCTTTAGCCTAATGTGATCACACTGGATTTTCATCACTTTCAAACTCAATTAAAAGAAAATCACAGGAAGACAGTAGGATTTTCTGGATCAAATATCCTGATTTTAAGAAGCTGCAGTTTAAGAATCGTGACAAATAGGATATGTTTCAGGATAGCAGTTTGTTACAGAAATAAGAAGAAACCTCTTAGCATAAAATCCAGCTTAAAATCACCCAGTACTGTAGAGAAGTACCATAGTAACTGATGAGACACAAGATTGTTTTAGGATAGCATTCATGTAATAGTTAAGGACTTTGGCAAATATCTGTTGACCTAAATTCAAAATGTGCTACTGCTGCTGCTTGTGATAGTAAAATTCTCCATAACAAACCCCTGCAATGCCAAAGGCTTGTATTTTCAGGAAGATAGCAAGGCTGGCTCTGTGCTGCATGTCATTTTAGTTCTGCATTTGTGCTGTTCAATGCTAGATTTCATATTTATTTCTAAAAAAGAAAAACAGTCAAAAAACAACTTGAAGATTTTTTTAGCAATTGCATAAGACCAAAAAGAGATGTGAGACACCTAGGCCCTGGTAAAATCAATGGGATTTTTGCCAGTTATTACAGTGAAGGCAGGTTTTATCCTTACTTTCAAATACTAGCAAACAAAAATCTTTAATTCTCAAGAGACTTAATATGTCAAGTAATATCAGTATGCTTTCTGATTTCTAAGCTTTAGGCTACAGTCTCTTCATACCTCCAAGCTTTTTTCCACAAACATATGGCTTAGGAGTACATTTGTTTTCCTTTCCTTCAATAAAAGCTGAAATGTTCTTGAAATCTCTAGACTGAGGGTACTGGAACTTTAAGTAGTACATTAAATAGCAAAAAATCTCATTATAAAATTGTAAAATCTGACAACACTGGTTTTGTGGCACAAATGCACAATTATTGGCAGGTTCACTTCCATCATTACGAGGTACCATCCTCCTGTGAAGCAAGTTTCTTCAGCACCACAACACAACTTTCTCAGAGCAGGCAGATTTCAGATCTCTGCTGGGACAGCTACAGATCTTGGCATCCAGAGAACCAAACCAGTCAGTGAATAATTAGGATTGGACAGAGGTTTGCTAAATTGAGCATCTCTTCTATCCCATTTGATTGCATTAATGAAATTAAGCCTGTGTTATTTGAAACAGAAAGGAACAGCTTTGACTTCTGTTGTCAGGTACACTGCAAAGGTGTGCCTACGTTGCTGGGTCACCATTAATATCTCATTACCATTCTGTAGGCTTCAGTAAACAGAAAATCTTTGATCCCTTCCTGGAGAGTCCTTGGAAAATTCCTGTGAACCTTCAGACAGAAGGCAGAAATTACTGTAATTATGATGTGCGTGCTGGAAGCCTGAAGGTCTTTTGTTACTGATACGGCCAGTCCAAAGCTCCAGTTCTTGTGAGGATCCTGCAGTGTGCACACAGATGTCAACAGAGAATTTCCTCATTTGATTAAGGAAAAATCTAGGAGATGTAAATTCCCTAGGCACAATTACTAGAAAGCATAATATTCATGAAGATCAACTAAAAGCTCCCTATGCACCTTATGGTATGCTGTCTCCTACCAGCTTTTTCTGCTCCCATAAAACTTCTCAATGAATGGTCCCCAGCCTTCAAAGTCCTACATGCACCAGTACTAAGCAAATCATACATTGCAGGCAACTATTTTGCCCTCAGTTTTCATTTTCTAATTTTTCTCTGGTCATAAACAATCTTGGAGACTTAGGACTTTAAATCTTTCCAAAGCCCTGCCTTCTCTGCTGTAAGAATACTGCTGTCATCTCAGCTCTCTAGGACAGGGGGCCTCATGCATTTTGGAGCAGTGGGCCAGGTTCTCATCAGACACTGTAGTTTTTTCATCACAGTTTTGTTTGAAAATACTATAGAACTACAATGATACCATGGACCATCTACCAGAGGCATGGAGATTATTAAATCCATAAATCACTGCTGGAAACACTTCTCAAACAAATTCTTGAATCCTCTGTTGGCTCTCTACTGAATGGGAAATGCTGCTTTCACTGCCCAGGTTACTCCTTCTCCACAGCTCAGGCGAAGTCTAGGGAAGATCTTCTTGTACAAGTCTAGGACTTGTCCCAGGGTGTCAGGAAAGTAATATGAAGTCCTGAAAGAAGCATACAAAATATTGATTTCCCTGCAAATCACTGAACTCAACACATGATTTAGTTCAGCCCTGAAAGAAATGTTAGGAGGACTAAAACAAAATATTTCTGTTTTCTCTGACACAAAGACTGAAAATTATAAATTCTTCTTCAAAGCCTGCACATAATTTATGTGTTCTTCTTGCTCTTTATGCCTATTTTCCATGACAAGATGGGAAATACTGGTTTTTTTCACATAGTCACAGAATATTAGGAGTTGGAAGGGAC
>NW_010223346.1:0-6516 GCF_000695765.1 Mesitornis unicolor | reverse complement strand
ACTCCTCCCAGCTTGGTGTCATCAGCAATTGTTTGTTTGCTTTTGTTATAAAATTGAAGATGATATTCTGGCAAAATAAGGAATCATACTTTATTTTATAATGTAACACTTGAGTGTTTTTTAGTATTGGTTCCATGAGTTTCCATTTCCTATCTACAGAATATTTACTGTGTACATTTTATAATTAAGCAATGAGATGAGACAAGTAATACACTTCTGTAAAATTATAACATGCCTCTGGTGGTGTTATATGGGACGAGGTCATATCTAGAATTACTTTAATCACCAAGTATAATAATTGCTTGGAAATATACTCCCTGCAGTGTCTTATTGCTAATAGAATTATAGCTGAGTCACACAATACAAATTATAGTTAAGCCTGGCTGAGTAATTCCAATATAAAGCTCTTTTTTTTCAGCTGCTTGTAACTTGAACATTAGTCTTTTAGGCTTATCTGTGACCACTAGGAGCTTTCTTTGCATTGTTAAAGTGTTAAAACCTACCTTATAGAACTCATTTTTAGTTGAGTGATAACTCACTATCACCCCACTGATAACTTTGCCTATTAATTTGTAAACAAAGATCAAAATTAGTTGAAAATGCTGTTCAGTGCAGGAACATTTGTGAAGGAAATAATAAGGGGAAAAAAGGCTAACTGATAAATCTAACCCACCAGATCCCAAAGCTAATGAGAATTCATGGCTTCACAAAGATATGTCCAAACTTCAGAATAAGTCATCCTACTACTGAGATCTAGTTAAAAGTGTGTTTTTGCCAGCTGGCCAGCTTCTACCAAGTGTAACTTTGACTGATCTGTCATAAAGGGAAGAACCAAGGGGAAAGCACTGGATATAAAGGCACTGGCATTGTAAAAGCTTTGTTGATGTTTCAGAAAAAAGTAGCATCAGGTACACCTGCTTAACGTTAATAGACACATTTTCTTACAAGCCAAAACAGCTGTTAAAATTTGGACAATGTAAGTCTTTGAAGATTCTTGCTGAGACTTTGAACTACACCTGAAGACAAAATTAAGAACAGTTCATGAGTATAATTAATCTGTTTTAGAGCTTAAGATAATAACTACTCAGAAGAGCTGTAGAGATATTTCTATTTACAAAGAAACAGAGTGGGTTAAGCAAAGCAACTGAGGCAGAGAATGACCATTAAAATCTCATTATTTAGAAAGCAAAAATTCTGAAATCTAATCTGGCTATCCATGAAAATAAATCCAAACCAATCCAAACCACAAAAGCTGCTCTTTATCTAGATGGTAAATAGGTACTATAATGAAGCCAATATTGTCTGATTAATATAAAACCAATTATGTGAGCCATATCAGTTATGCCTGCAGCAGAGGAACGACTTTCTGTCTTTCCAGGTGTGCTGTACATCTGCAAGACAAACTATAATATTTTTATTTTTTTTTAAGTTGTAGCCTACTCATCTTCATACATTTTCCTTAAACCTATGTTTCACAAGGTATAACAAGATGACTATGTAACTATGAACTGGTCAGAAAACGGACAAGTTAGAAATACTCAGAGGCTATTCCAGTGCCAGCAGTACTGTGTGGCCCAGAGATATGTATAAGAGAAAGTGTGGAACACCCTTGAAATCCTTGGAAAGAATAACAACATCCTCTAGGGATTATGTGAACAATGAATAAAGGGTTTTTTTTTCTTTTTAAACCAAAAGCTCTTCACAACAAAAGCTCCTGCTTATAACTTCATTATCTATGTCTTCCTTTTGAAGGAGCTCTTATGAAATGAGAAAGAGGCCAGTGTTGTATTTTATTGTCTAGTTAATCTTCCTGTCATAATCTTAATGCTTAAGATATTCTTGTCAGGTGGAAATATTATTTCTCCTATTTTAACTTCAAAGGGATTTTTTTTTTGTATATGCCTGTAATGAAGGGAACATAGTCACATACTTCAAAATTTTACATGTCATAATCTGTTATATTTTGTATTTTCTCAGGAAACAATTAGATTCAAGCCACTGAGCTGCCAGAATACAGATTAACTTTGACTTCTGCTGTAGCATTATATATTTAAGAACATTTCCTGAAGTATTTAGATAATTTGAGTTCTTGTGTCAATATTCAATATTCTGTGAGCAAGGAACTACTATTATCCCCATTTTGCAAGTAGGGATATGGGAGAGCTTATGATTTGATCAACAGGAAGTAATCAAATTCAGGTCTCCCAATAGCTATTCTTTTTCACACTAATTCAGTTTCATTTAACACTGCTTAGAGGTGTGCCAGGGTTAGAAAGAAGATGGGGATATGGAGGACAGAAAAGCAATTTTATGTTTGCCAGTAGTTGTTAAAATTCATCTGGAAACTTTTTGAGATCAGGTATTTAAGGATAGATGATGAACTTAGAGAAAAATTATAAGAATGATCACTAATCTGGAAGACATGTCAAGATTGAAAAGGTGTGAGATTGTTTACTGCTGAGAAAAAAGGAGTAACAGCTGCCACATTAATCGTGTATGAAATAATGATGACATAGAAACTTTCTGACATGGTAGCATGAGAAGAAAATCAAAAAGTTACAAAAATTGAATGTTTTTTCATAAAGACATGTTATCTGATTGAAGAACTGACTGCTGCTGACATCAGGAATCCAAGATTCAGAGACATCTATACAGAAGACAATATTTGGTTATGATAAATAATAGTAATAAAAACATGGAAATTAATTACACTTCTGGGTTTAAAACAACCTTCAAGTATAAGCAACCAGTGTCAGATTATCCTACACAAGCCATCTGTTAGGTTATTATAATCTTTCTTAAAAGTAGTCTACATAGAGTATTGCCAGGAGAGTAGAAACTTGGATCTGAGCCAGTATTACTATTCCTATACTCCTGTACAGAACTATCTGAAGAAATGAAGTCAATGCTTCTTACCATGCAACCTGAAAGAACACTACCACAAGTTTTGGGGAGAGATGCAATTTCTGGAAAGTTATTGTGTTCCTAAACTAATAACCAAAAGTAGAAGACCCATTTGCAGAAGTAAATAAAGCCATCTATAAGGGAGGTTCAAGTTCTCTTTCCTTATACCTTAACACAGCGTAGAAATACTCTTACTTATGCTAGCTGAAGATCCAGAAATACCATATAAAACTTTTCTCAGAAACTTCCCAAGAATTAAACAGATTGAATTTTGTTGAAGTCTATGTAAGTACACTATTCTTGGGGAGTAATGACTGTTGTTTCTTATAGGTTTTAAATTATTTAAATAAGCTAATAAAAGTGAGAAAGAGGCAATGGGGTGAAGCCTAAGCCTAAGATATTAGCAAATAATTAGCTTTTAATATTTCTATTGCAGGGAAAAACAATATTTAAATACTACTGGCACTGCACTTCAGCGTACATCACCGTATGTTTTCTAGCATAGCCCCACATAGGTATGACCATATTCAGGTATGACCTTTGTGGGTTAACAAAGGCATGATTATAAATGAAACTAATCCCTGAGAGTGGCATAACTAGGTAGCAGCTAGCAGTTTTTTCATGCCACATTTTCAAGCAGAAAAAAAAGCTTAGAATCTAATTCTGTAAAGCCCATATTCCCATGAAAAGTAACTCCTCAGAACTACACTCCTCTGAAACACAGACAACAAAATGCGGTGTGCTAATGGGCTTTGCAAGTGGTAATTTAAAATGACTGCTTCAGAAAAAAGTGTTCATGTCTAATAGTCATCACCTTCTCCTTGTTGTGGCTTTCTGTCTCATTCATTTCATTCCATATGCTTTATTCCATTACATTCCTGTGCCATGAGAAAATAACTAGCAGAAAGATGCCAGATGATACAAAATTATTCATCATGGTCAAAGTTGAAACTACATATGAAAAACTGAAGAAGAGTCCAAATAGATCAAATGGATTTAGCCAGTACCAGCTAACATAGCAATTACAATTCACTATCAATAAATATGAATTAGAGCTAATAAAAAAAAGCAAAACCATATACAATGCTGGACTTGATTTAGCAGTTGGGATAGCAAGCAGATTGTTGGGAGTTACTAGGAAAGAAGTCTGTGTATAAACAAAGATATATTAAACTGCTTGTAGATATTTGGTGTGCCCACACTGTAATTACTGCATGCAGTTCTGGCTATGCTGTCTGAAAAAATTATATGGTACAAGTAATAAAAACATAGGATGACAAGTGTAAGCAGGGGGTACAGAATAAGTTCTGCAAAGAGAAGAAACTAGATAGCCTCCAATTAGTAGAGAGGCAACTGGAAGGGTACTTGGAATTAAGAAAAAGGAAATCATAAATGGTGTGAACCAGATTAATTGTGAATGATTATTCACAATTCCATAATTAAGAGGCCAAGTTAAAAATGAGATAACAGTTTTAAAAGCAAATAGAAGGAAACATTTTTTTTCACACAGCAATATTAAACTGATGGCCATATGATGTTCAAAATCAAAAAAGCATAATCCACTTAGATAAATTAATGAATAACAGATATACTGATGGCAGTTAAACATGACCATCCAGATTATTATCCAGAATAGGAAGTTCTGATGCTGCTGACTGCTGGAAGAGTATGCTAGCAAAAGATATAAGCATGAATTGCTTTTAAACTGTTTCTGGAAGCACCTTGATCAATTATTGCCAGAGATGGCATACTGGGCTATATGAGTCTGCTGACTCAGAAAGGCTGTTGGATCTAAACCATCATTCTTATTTTTTTTAATATTCAATATCTGAACAAACAAAATTTTAAGTTAATTTTGTCATAATATTAAAATTATAATTTTTTTATTGTCCTTATATATTGTTATAAAAAAGATTAATTTCACCTATTTGTAGGTAGGCTGGATATAATTCAAAATAGAACCCAAAAACTTCTTCTATGTATCCGAAATTTTAGTGAGATGTTTGTAGGCTAAAATTATTCTGTCATCTGAAATTTATATGATTTTTGCACCACATTATTTGAAGGATAAAGCATTCTTCTAAGTTCGGGTGTCTTTTCTGGCTTTTAACTCAGCTTTTATTCAGCCTTGCTTCTATCTAGGGCTGTTTCCAGCTTGTCTTCCTAAAAGCCTTCACAGAACTGTTTCAAGTGAAAATCTTTCCCCTGCCGCAGGACTTGCTATCCCACACTGTAGTTATATATAGCTTGCACAAGGTTGTCAGGGTAATGGAGGTTGAACTGACATGCCTAGAGTTGGCAGATATATTTTAGGAATCCCTACACTGATCTGCCACTTAATTTAAACTGTGTACAAAGCAGGCATAACCCCTGTAGCACAATCAAAGTGTGTTATATTCTGTGGTAATTTAGTTCCCTGTCTAAGCAGAACACTACTAAATCCAGCTAGTGAGTTGTATGCACAGCAAATGTTGACCAAATTTCAGAAAATAGTGATGATGTCCTCAGAAAGATGTCTTTTCCTTTTTATATTCAGTGTTTAATTATAATTAACTTTGATTGGGGAGGGATGGGCATGAAGCGAGAGACACAAATATCAGGGCTTATTCCCCTGGGATTTTTTAAAAGGAAGCAGGCAACAACTTCAGAGGCAATGTATTGAAAACTAGCCCGCAAAGTAGTTGAAGACTATTAAAATATTTTGAGCTGAAGAATAGAAATTATCAATTATTTCTTAACGTTTGTTACAACATATTTCTTGTGAAAATTTAGGGTAATTCAAGTGACAGTAAAAGCACAAAGCCATTTCATATTAGAGAAATCAAGCTTATAGAACATAAACTGCCAGAAAGTTGCAAATTAATGTTATTTGTATCTAAATGCTCCATAGGAAGTGGACATTTTGGAAGTTAGGGAGAAATTACAGTGGGCTGAGAATACATACAACTGAATAATTATGAACTCCACTGAAAATTATTCCATTGAAAACCAATTAACAGCCTTGTCTATACATCTCGTCCAAAAGCCTAGTAGTAGAAATGTCTCTCTTTGTATTGATTTCTATTGACTCTCATATATTTGCCTGCCATGTAAGCTATTTAAGTAAATGATTTTTTTTCCAGGATCTGCTTTTGAACACACTGAAGTGTTAAAACGTAGCAGCATTGTCTATTAAACCAAAATATCCCATTAATAAAATGTTGTTCTCCAGCTCTATATAAAACAGAAAGAAATGTGTATATTTTCATATGATTCTACTTATGTTATTTTTTCTGAGTGTAGACAGACAGCTCTCTACCATCCACCTGGGAAATAGTACTATACACTAATTACAAATAAGAAGAAAATTCTCAGCTACGAATATGCCCATATATTCAAATACAGCAAGAAAAAGAAATAGCTCCACTCCAATAAGCCTGTATAATTAAGGCTTTTGTAAAAATGAAAAGAGTGAAGAAACTTACTTTAAAATGAGAAAATTATACAGAGAAAACCCTACTTTCTTTCTAATAATTAAGTTTCTGAAGAAAATTTGCTGAACTTTCACACTGTAAAGCTTATCTATAAGGCATCCAGATATTAGTTCCTTTTCACAGAATCACAGAATCACAG
>NW_010223345.1:0-6723 GCF_000695765.1 Mesitornis unicolor | reverse complement strand
TTTGAGGTCCCTTCCAACTCCTGAGATTGTGATTCTGTGATAAATCTGTGTGCTACTTAACTATAGAAGAAGGTAGAAGACATTCTGATGAAAGCATTTTTGGGGGTGAAGTCAGAAAGATTGCAATGTAAGCTATAATCTGAGATGTAACGGTGGCACTTGTGATGCTTTTTAGCCAGTCCGCACCTCCCTGGGGTCTACAGACCATTCTTGTCTGTGGTTATGATGCCTACCTTGTGGCTGGCATTTGGACTGCTTCTGTCTGTGTTCAGCACAAGGGAAATAAAGATATTTCCAAGGTAATTTGTGGTAAAGATGTGGTGATAACGAACTCCACTGTTCCTAATGGAAGAGCTGCCCATGAGCCCTCAACGTTCTGCTGCTGAAATGGAAAGTTCTGCTACATTTAAAGATATCAAGTACAACTGTGTTGCTGAATGCAGTGGTACTGCCACCAGCAGTTTCCATGGGTTTGAATGTTATGCTTCAGCTTGTGTTAGAACACTGATGTTTTACATAGTGCTCTTACTTTGGCCCAAAATAGGCCAAATCATCAGTCACACTTTTAAAAAAGTGGTGCACACTGGTAGTGCACAAGTGCCTGAGATAATTAAAAAGGCAGCATATCAGTTTCTGGGCCAGATTAACCAGGGTGGGGTGGCAGGGCTGAGGAGTTGGCATTAAGAGAACAGTGGCTCTGAGGCTTTTCATTTGGAATCTGCTAGTGTCAGCAGAGGCAGAATCTAGAAAGGCTTTACAGCTACTGTGAATGATAGTTTCTCAGATCTCCTAGTAACTGTTCAGTTTCTTGAACACTTGCTGCTTCAGCTGCGCAATGAAGACGGTATTGCAATGCTCTTCAGTTTGAATAGGTCTTTAACACAGCAACAAGAGAATAACTTTGCTTAAAACATGAAAATACAGTGCTAAAGCCTCATATTTGGCAGAAGGTCAGAAGCAGATATAAAACCTGAAAGTAATTTTAACTGATGTTTTGAAATAAATTTACTTTGAAAACAGATCCCTAACTGGATTATGATTTCATGGTCTTAAAATTTAGTCTCAGAAATGAAATGCCCCTTTCTTAGGATGCCCTATGAGAATGCTTTGTATTCTCCAGTAACTGGTAAGTTCAGCAAACAGATACATCAAACATAGCTTAGTATTCTTCAGTTACTAATTTTTTAAAACCTATGATTATATTCTAAAGTCAGACTTCTTCAACAACCCCCAGACCTTTACAAACAAATGCAAGAAGGATACATTTTGGCTTACTTCCTCTTGGCTCTGCTGGAAATCAATACAGAAGGTCTATTTGTTGATCTTTCCTCCTCCAACATACAAAAAAGCCCAGCACTGGCATGAAACTGTGTTCTTCTAGCCAATACTAAGGAAGAAAAATAGAACAGAAACAGAAAAACAAGAAGCAAGAAGGCCAAGGAATAAAATCACCATGAGAGAAGACAAAGTACCATTTCCTATCTGGTTTGTGTTAGCAAGAAACATGGCATGCAGTGTATACTATTTCAAGTTTGAAAGCTTTTTATCTCATAGCAGCACAAATTGTTTTGCCAGCATTAATTAAATTATTAAATTGTTCCTTTTAGCTGAGTGTATGTTATTTACAATTCCTTAAGATTTGCTTTTAAAAGTAGTTATTTTGCAGAAAAAATATTTTTAAACAACCTAATCTGGATTTTATAGGACTGACAGAAAGAAAGGACAAAATAAAACAGTGCTGTTTTATTCAAAATACAGAACTGGACTTCTTACGAGATAAGTATGTGAAATATTGTCACTTTGCACCACATTTCAAGAGATTTTTGACCTACAGCATAGTTAGATAACTACAGGAGGCTGTCCCCGGTGCAGAGACCCTGGTACATGACTTTTTACCTCACTTCGTTTAAATGAGAGAATTCAGGACAGGATTGCACTGTGCACTTTTGAATCAACACATGCACAGTTCTGTCCAAACACAATCCTTATCTATCGCAACAACTATTATGAAAGCATTTCTCTTTCTGATCAGAAGTCAGCCTACATGCTATAGTTTTCTTACAGAAAGGCAGTTTGCAGTTCCACCTGAGCTGGACATGGAATTTATTTGGTGGTCATGCAAGGAATAGGGACCAAACTGCATTTAAGAAAGCACCTGCTCAGTTACCAGCAAACCATCCCCAAACAACAGGTCAGTAAAAAGCTGAAAAAGGAGGAGTGTTTCTCCTGGAATATCTGATTTTCAAGTGCTTTATTTTCTCAATTAAAACTAGTCAATATTAGCATAAATATAAAAAGAATTATCCAATCCTGTCTTTCTTCCTCTCTTAAACATAAAATAACTGTATTTTGAATGCAATAGCAACAAACACAATCTCATAAACTAAAGAGGTGCTCCCAAAAATAGTTCAAGAATCAACTGAAACAGCAGAAAAACATCACCATAACAATTTAACACAATTCTGAGCACAGCTTTCAGCCAACACAGAAGATAAATTATAACCAGGCTTTTATTAGTCTAACAGGCAAATTTGCATAGGCATGTATGACAATATTCACAGGAGAAACTGCTGACAAAACTGATGTAAGGCTATGCAATGCTACGTCAGCAAAAGCTATAGTTCATATACTACAGAATTAAAAAACCACACCCTGAACTTCTCAACTTTGTATGTACATTTGTTTCAGATCCGTAAGAGACTTATGGACTTACAGATTCTGTAGTAAAATAAACAAATTTAAAAGAGTGATTAAAACATCTCTAAAGCGCTCGCATTTTTATATCAAATAGATAGTGAAGTAACAAATAATATTACCTAACTTTCTTATTGTACTCATAATACAAGAAAAATAAACTTTATGATCATGATACTTATAGGGTTTTGTTCACTGTGAAACTACTTCAATTATTTTATATTGTAATCTGGGTAAATTCAGAGTTTTTTCACATACTTACCTAGACTACTCATGCATATTATCAAAAATTTGCTTTGCTTACCTTTTAATAAAAGGTGAGTGAAAAAAGACAAAGTACTTGAAGTTACTTGAGATAAAAAAGTTAAGGACAGGCTTGCTTCATAAACTACACTTACTGTTATGTCAGGTGAGCTTCAGCAAAAGATTCTGTTTTATACAGTTTTTAATAGTGCTATTTTATTTGGAATAAAGATAAATCTTAATTTTATTTTGAATGAACATTTTCTCCAAGCTTAAGAAAGAATGGAAATTTCTCCTTCTTGTGTTATAATCTAAAATTTTCTGCAGGTTCTGTGCTGCTATGAACATTAAAAGTTGTATTTCCCATTGCTTTTCAGTTTACTGTGGTAAGTGACCAAATCATATATAAATCATCCACAAATCACCTGTAATAATCTTTGAAAAGAATGTAAAAAAACCCCTAATGAGAATTTGCAAACCCTTTAAATTCACTTAAAATACCTCACACTTAAACGAAAAATATTAGTATTAAACTACATTTCAGAATAGAAATAAATAGGAATAATTAATATCTTCCAACCTCACTCATTTTTATATGGTACATTTCCCTTTCCATTGCATACACTGAAAGAAAAAAAAAATGGACCTCAGTGTTCACAGTTTAATTGAATGAGTATTCTAGAAATTGCAGCGCCAAACCTTCACATTTTTGGGAAAGTTAGCACTTTACAATGAACAGAAAAAGTAAAGGGATTTGGCATTTAATAGTACAACCAGGTTTTGGACAAAAGTAGAACATCCAACATCTTGCAGCCAAAAAGGCAGAAAAAACTCAGATTATTAAATTTTGATTTGTCTTGGTTGTATGTTTCACAACAGTCCACCAGATGTCTCCCTTACCGCTCTCTGGTTTTGTATTTCATTGAGCACAGTATTTTCATGTTGTAACAGCATGAGGGGAGTTCCACTGCCTCAGGAAACTTTGCTCAGAACAAATGAAAAAGAGTGTGGACCAAAGAGTTTTAATGACTTGTAGGCAATGTAATAATCTGTGTGGATGTTTTGTTACTGTTTTGCTCAGATGTGCTGATGTGCCTTCTGGGGAAGAAGAAGAGAAGAAGGAAATTGGAGTTGTCCATCAACTGAACTTAGTAGAAATGCATCACTTAACTCCCATGAAGTCAATGTGACTATTCCAGCATAAACGTGTTGGAAGAGAAAACCAAGCTGGCTGACTTAGTTAACCCTATTTAAACTTGATGAAGAGAGCAAAAGTGAATGCAGTGTTGTTTGCTACAGATAATGCAGCAAGCATTCATAAGAATGGTAATCCTATATGCTGACTTTTCTTTCCATCATGTAAGGGGAGTTATGAAATACAGCAAAATTGTGACAGTAAGAATTCATGACATTAATATTTTTATTTTATTATGATAGGAACAGAACTGCTAAGATGATACACATAGCAATGTTTCTTCTGCTGGAAGGGTTGAGATGTTAGAATGTGTGGGTTCTAGGGCTGCTGGAATGAGTAGAGATGTACCCTAAGCAGAGTAAGAGTTCAGGGCAACAGAACAGTCAGTGTTTTGCCCTGACTAAGAAGTAACAAAAGTCTGTTTTCATTTACAGTGAGAAAAGTCCCCGTCCTGAGGACCATACAGCCTAGAGCAGATGCTGTCTGTTTCTTGAATACATAGTGCCTGTTCATGGAGTCATGTACTTAAAGCCTAGTGAAGCAAAGTGAACCTTACATTATACTTTATATAATCTGTATTTGTATAGTTTTATACCATTTCTACTGTGAAAAGGGTAAAAATAAGTAAACAGAAGGGTACTGCATTGTTCTAATAATCTCCAACCAGAGCTAGGTCAAAAGTCCACATTGTTTCCTCATATAATTCTGCTGACTCTAACAAAGTTGCTTTAAGAATTAATTTATCTCAGTATATGCTTTTAACTTTTAAAAGCTATCTAATTTATGTTAATAAGGTTTTCATCTTCGATTATTTCAGATGTCAGTAATTTTTACAGTCTAAAGTAATTAATGAGATTACAGCCTTTTCTCTGTATGTGATCTGAGATTTTTTTCTTAGTTTGAATTGTTCAATTAAGGTATCAATATGATATATTACAACACGTAAAAGCAGTTGATTTTTTATTGGAAATGAAGTTATTTTATCAATAATTATTGTATTACAATTGTGTTTCAAATCTAACATTACTGAAATTAGTAATGAGACATTACATTTTCTTTCAAGTTTTTATTTATAAATTCTGTGGTATTATTTCCAGATCTATTCATATTGCAGTCTTTACATGCATCCTTCTAAGAAGATGCTTAACTTAAGAGCAAAACTATGGTGGTGAATATAGTATTTATAGTTTTATAGTTTATAGTTATAATATCAATATATATTTTATGCATATGACAAAACCAGTCTTCTATAGCAAGGCAAACAAATGTTAAATTATTTAATAGCTACCCAAGAAATCTAAGTACCAAGTAATGCTACTAATGCTTAGCTGGTCAACTGGCAAGTTTTAGGTATTAAGCATGAACTCACAGCTCATCATGTTAGCATAGAAAATCAAGAGTAGACCTGGTCAAAAATGCACTCATTTTGTTATGGAGAAGGAGAGAGGCATTTTTGGTTTATGTCTCATAGCTCTTTCTTTCTCTGACTCAGAAATGTCAGTCCCTCTACGTTTGAGCCTCTATTATTTTTGAGAGGATATGAAAGGATGGCATATATCAGGCCATTTAATGCATTCCACAGTACTAGTGTTATGCATGTGGGTATTTCTCTGTAAAAGACAGAGTGGTGTAAACACTGTCTAATCCTAAGTCATATCTAGTCCTCAAAACTTGGCTTAATTAGAAGGAAGAGCACCAAGGCCTTAGGTTTTTCTAGAAGTCTGTATGTTTCTTCTCCATGGTTTTAGATTTGTGAGATTATTGTGTTACACTTCTTAGTGATATTTTCTTAAATCTTTCTCAGTGCAACAGAATTTCCAAAGTTATAAAATTTTACAAGGAAAAATCAGAAAACTTTTCTGAAGCTACAGACCTTATTGTGTTAAACCTGGATTTACTATAAATAGGATGCCTTGTTTCCAAATAATGTCACTCTGTTGGTGGGAATTAAAGCTACTTGCATTTGTAGCTGGTGGTCTTATGAGATAGCTCAGTCTAGCAAAAGAAATAAATAAGAATGATAGCAATTGAGTCCTGATGCGACTAAAACTTGAACTTTACTGTAAGCTACTGTTCAATTGCAAGAGTTACAAAAATTTTAATTTTCTTTCTAATTCCACCTTTGTATATTCATCTGAACCTGTGTGAATGACATAATTGATTTTTATTGCTCTATTAGATTTTTTTTGCTTCAAATGAGCATCCTATGGTACCAGCAGCATACATGCCGCTGTTGTTGGCATTGCACAAGTAGAAGAGATGCTGTTGTGATACCATAACTGAATTCGGAGCATTAGCAACTGGAAGCAGCTTGTGTAAAATTCATATAGGTATAGTGAATCAAGTCTTCCATTGGTTTTACTTGAACTTTTCCAGGGGATCATAAATTAGGCTCTTGTGGTATAAATCTTCCGTTAATTTCAAAGGAAAATTTATATTGCATTGGAACCAAGCTTTGCAGAAAAGCTCATTTAAAATCAGTAGACCATATGTAAAACTGTCTTGATTTAAATTTTATGAAAGCATTCGTATTGAATTCCGTGAGTCGGAAATCAAGCCAACGGGGAAGAAGACTGGCCTGGCTGAACAGA
>NW_010223344.1:0-6693 GCF_000695765.1 Mesitornis unicolor | reverse complement strand
AGGGGCGAGAGGGCCTTGGTTTTGCCTGGCCACCCTCTGGTGGGATGTAAATAGCGACAGGGGCTACTGAGGAAGGTGATGAGGGGGCATGGCTGAGTGGGCAGCTTACCGCCTTGCTGTGGTGTCTGGGCAGGGACGGGCTCTATCCCACAAAGGTATCGCTAATAACTCCAGGAAAAACACAAGGATTTAGTAAAAAGTTATTGTGGCTGTTTGGTTACTTTTAAGCAAGGGCAGAATAAAAACACCTTATAAACAGAGTGGAAGCTGATAGCACTGAGACCTTCCTAAATTTAACTTTCTTATCTGAAGAAACTTAAAAGTGTAAGTCCAGTGATCTTTGAAATAAGTGTCTGTGACTGATCTTAATGTTACTGTTGGGGATTCTTTTATCTGTGTGTACATGTGACTTTGGAGATCCATGTTCATGTATCGTGTGAATATACACATACATATTTACACACACACGTGTGTGATGGAAGGGAATGCTGATTCATCTGTTCCAAAGTTCCCAGATGTGCTTGGTTTGTACTGGTCCTTCTCCAGTAGTAAGTAAAGCTGTGTATTTCTACTTGTAAAGTGCTACAGATAGCTCAAGTGCATCTCCTATTGCTTTTTTATTTTCCATAATAAGTGATGGAAACACCATCAGTTATTTTCTGTTCTGGCTCGAGAAAGCCTCTGGAGGCACTTCAGATCTTGTCGCATTATCGATGCACTTACCTGTGTTGATGTCCATTCTTTAGGCAGAAGCATAAAAAGTTGAGAGCTGGAAGGGACTTCCAAGAATTAATTTTGTCCAAACTGCCTGAGTCAAGGTAGGTGCATTGAGAGAATGGAGGCAGATTTCTCATCACATGGATCTCTAAAGAAGCATAGGTAACATGAAGACTTTCAAACTATGTCCAGTTTTCAATTTCCTAACTTCTCTTAAAACTGTAGGGTGTTTAGAGTGGTTAAGCTTTTGCTCAGTATGTAGGAGATAAATGGTACTACAGTTCTGCCCTCCTAAATTTCATAAAATTACTAGGAAGCAAGTAAAAAAAAAGAAGCAGGAGTAGGAAGGAGATGTGTGTGTGAGCAGTGCACAAATTTGGGATAATTAATAACAGCCTGCCTTAAGTCTGATCTTGTATTGGTGCTCTGAGAAAATGAAAAGACCTGATTGTGATAACTGTTTGTAACAAAGTTTTATGTTATCTGTGCCCACAAGATCTGGAATGCTACATGTGACATAGCAGCAGCAGGCAGGTGCTTTGTTCTTCATTCAAGATTAAGAAATTAAAAAGCAAAAGATTTATGGATACTCTGTTAAATTTCATGCCATTGTAAGCCCAGGCTTCTTTAAAATTACACTCAAAGCACTCCTTTTTGAAGATCACGCTTAATCTTGAAACTGAGCAATAGCAAAAGCAGGAAAAAGCAGTAAGGAGAGCTCAGATGGAAGATAAAGGAAGGGTATAAGCTGCCTCTCATCTGAAGTTTTCCAGAAGAGTTGCTTCAGAAGACTTCCAAATGCAGATAAAGCCTTAGAATAGATGGCATGTGGGTCTCTCCTTCCTCAAAATAGTGTGCTGAGGTAAGGATGAGATGTTAGATGCTTCCATCTGCGCTTATAGCAGCTAAGAGAGTTAACGAGGATGTTGGAGTGTGTGAAAAGGGAGAGTGCAAGCAGTTTTTTCAGTAGTGCAGTTTGAATACGTATATTCTTAACCTAGAGAAGTCTGCTTCAGCTAATTGACTTGTTAACAACTTAGACCTTGTTAGAGCTATTTTAAGTGCAGCTGACACAGTGCATTCGTGGTGGCTATACTGATGCCATTTAAATGCTAGCCTGCATCCAAATCAGTGCTCTTCTCATCAGTATTGGCTGGAATGCTTTTTGTGGGTATGTCTCCCACATTTTTTTAATGTGTCTCCCAGAAGCAAGTCTGTAAGGCTAATGATTACTGTTTCAGTAAACATTTCAAACTGCTTAAACAGGGTTTACATTACAGTTCCAGATAGCTTTCCTGTTAAAATTTTGGAGAGAACGTCAGTGTAGACAAGCCTCAACAGGCCTTTTGAAAGCACGTTTGAAACTTGTTGGTATCTTAACTTCTTTAAATCTTGTACTGGTGATTACACGTGTAATTGTAATTAATTTTGTTCCTAACCATGTTTTCAAGTAAAAAAAGTGGACATCGAGTTGGCTTGGGGGTCAGTCTGTAGGCTTTTGCTGTGTCTGTGGAGCTCAACAGTGTCACTTTAGAGGGGAGGAGAGAGACAGATGCTAATGTTTTGAGACAGGAGTGCTAGAAGAAGGGCCAAGTATGAGGACAAGAATTAAAGAAAATGGAGAGAAATGAAAGGAGGAGGTGGCTGCGCAGGAGAAGATGCAATGTGACAAGTAGCAAAGACCTATCTGTAGAGTGACAGAAGGGAAGAAAGCTTAACAGGAGTGTGTAAGTGGGCTGAAATTGGTTAAAACTAGCTGCTGGATGGCATTGGAAGATGCCGTTGGACAAGCTGTGTCTTTGCCACACTTGATGTACTAGGGGGTGGCATTTTTCTGTTACGAGTTTGAGAAACACATTTCCATGCATGGAAATTAAATTCACCGTGCAGTGATATGCAACTGACTTCTTCCCTCAGATATGCCAGGCATCTCCTTCTGCGATTTTAACTTCTTAAAAATCATCTTTACTTTGTCTGTGTAGTAGGCTTTCTTTCTCCCGCCCTCAAATTTGGTGGATGTGTTTCCCTATTTGTTTATCTGGCTGTCATTTTTCATGCCTGCTATCTCTTACAAACATGAGTGTCTTTATCAGAACCTCCCACTTTTTTTCCCCCTACTTTAAACTGCACTTTCAAGATAACTTCTGGGAAGTACTGCAATCCGAGGCTTACTTAATCCATGCATATGTTCTTTTTCTCTTGGCTTCTTTTTCCCTCACCAGATAATGCAAAAGTTAATAGCTCTTCTGTGACCGTAAATTTGTAGGGATGCAAGAAAGTACTGGAAATTAATCTCTCATTCGATTGCTATGTAAATCTGAAGAAGCGCGAGCCTAAAACAGGGGAATGAGGTAATTTTAGAAAAGGTAGTGGAACAGAACTTCTAAAGTAAGGCAATTGTGTATCAAGTATGTTTTAGAGAGGGGTAGTCTTGATCTGAGTTGCTTTGTATCAAGCAGGAGTCTCTGTGAGGACGGGCCTTAGTTCCAGTTGGTATGCAATGTTTTCATTAAAGTCTGAGAAATTATAAAACTTAAATGTGACAGCAGGAAAAGCAGCAATCATTTCAGAGGCTAGGAGTTGAATTTAAAGTTACTAAAGAGATATTACGGGGGAAAAAAGGGCATTTGACAACTCTACAAATACACTATGGAGACTAGACCATAGTAACATAGAAGAGGATCTAAATGTGACAGTAGATCACAACGTATCATCAGACAATAAAGCATGTAAAGTAATCCTGTTTTATTTGGTGCTGCTGGGGCCTCAGATGGAGCGCTGTGCTCAGTTTTGGACACTGTACTTTGAGAGAGATAGGGCCAAACTAGAGAAAATTCAGGAGAGGGTGTGAAGAATGATCAGAGGTCTAGAAAAATAGAAGCCTGAAAGAAAGGTCCATTTAGTCTACAGAAGGAAAAGGTGAGTAGAGACACAAGTCTTAAGCTGCTTAGAAGTGGTTAAATTATTACTTCTAAGTTGTAAATTCTTTGTCCACTGACAACAGGACAAAGAAATATTCTTATGTTATAGGATGAAAGATTTCAGGATGGTGTTTGACCTTACACTTCCCGTTCATTCCCTTATGTTTCCTCTCCGTTGCTTGTAATGTGGCACTTTTATAGCTTAGAGCGATAAGCTGGTGTGCTGGAGGCATCTGAACAGGGGGAGGAATAAGGAGGGAGGGGTGGTTTGTCTGACAGTTGATCTCCTGTGAGGTCAACTTCTTTAACCTACTCACCCTCTGACTGCATCACCACTGGATTCAATGGGAGGGAAAATAGCAGGAGCACATGGTAGGGGGGAGCGGGGATTATAGGTAACGTCAAACTGCACCCTCGGGCTAGATATTAGGATAATCTGCCTAATGGCAAGGATAATGAAGCACTGAAATAGGCTGCCTAAGGAGAGTGTGAAATCTACCTCGGTGGTGGTTTTTTTAGAACCACTCGACACACATCTATGGGAATAATTCTGACAGTCTGGCCTTTTGCCCATGGCTGGGGTCAGCTAAGTGAGCAACTTCTTGAAATACCGTCTGGTCCCACTTTGTGTGATTTGGGCAACTCCTTGAGTAGATACAAGCAATGAGATCAATGTTTTCTGTTAAGATTTAGAAGCGTTGCCCACTTACCATGTTGGTTCTTCGGTGACTGCACCCGGTATTTGGGAGACAAAGAGTAGTAGTGCTCTTGAGCTCTGTCGACAACCAGCGACGTTAATGCACTTTACAGCTGCAGCTTCCAAGTCCTGACTGGTGTGAGTTTGAAGTGCTTCTGTTAGCACACAAGAGCTCAAGTGTGTTTCGTGAGCCGTGCAGATACTGTTTAGACTAGATTTGCTTTTGGCAAGGCTATGTTCTGTCCCCCTGTGAAGCATTTTAGGGCTAATAAGAGCAGTCCTGTACTACAGGTAGACCACTGTAAATGTAAGGTGGAGTCTTCTTCCAAAGTTAACTGTGTATGAATTAGTGATTACCTGTTTAAAAGGTAACCAGATCAGGTAACTTATTTTGGGAAGAACTAGTCTAAAAGCAGGGCAAAACTAGAGTGCTTTTGTTTAGGAACTGTGGAGGCAGTGAACTGTTAGTGCTGAAATATATGCTATGCTGAGTCATTTTGGACCTGTTCAGTTGTCTGGAGTGGGCATATTCTACCTATAGTGTTTGTCTGCGTTACTTTAAAAAACAAAAACTAAACAAACCCCAAAAAAACCTAAACAAACCCAAAACACCCCTACCCATCCACCCACAACAAAGAACACAAGCCAAAACAAAACAGAACTTTCCTGGGAAAGCCCTTTCCCTCACCTCCCTTATTCCCCCCAGATTTTGGGGTATGCGGCATGCACAAACCGTTCTGAAGCAGGTGAACTGTGAAGATGACACTTTCAGTTCTTCCAGGAGGCCCACTTAGGGTCCAGAGGAGATAGAAGATTGTCAAGGGCAAACACAAAGCGTTTGTCTGCTTCAGAATCTATTTCAGGAGAACTATCCCAATATTTGAAATGGAAGCTTTCTTTTTAGGTGTGTTCTGTTCTGTGTCTTCTGGGTAGAATTCCTTAATCCTGCCTGTGTCATCAACGTGAGTCAGAAGGCCCAAAGCATTAACAAAGTATTCCAGGGGCTTGGGGCGGGAGAAGAAACATGTTTGCTTATGTCTTTTTCATTCATGTGTGCTTGTAAGAAAAGGTTATAAAATTTCCAGCCTCTCTGACCACAAATGCTTCTTTGATCTGACTTACCTTCCTGTTGCACTTTGATTTTTGAATGTAGATGTCAAACTTATTGATTCTGACACCACAAACTGAATAATTACGAGTTCAAGACTTTATGTAGGGCTTCAGTTTCTAGAAAATCCACACGTGGAGCCCTGGTGGCTGAGGTATTGCCGTATAAGGCCATATATCCGTCTTTCAGCTGCATAGTAGCCCTGTTGCTGTTGGTGTATGCTCTGCCATGTCAAGATCATACCTTGCCCTACACAGTTATTCCTTTCTGGGGAGCGTTGCGGAGTTACCACGGGTTTGTGCAGTGGGTCCAGTGCTTTTTGAAAAGTGTTGAACGGCTTCTGCTTCACATGCTGTAGAACTGGTGTGCATGCACAGTAAATCCACCGTAAATGGAAAGCATCGTCATTACTCTGCAGTCACGATCAGCTGTACAGAATGAGTGCTATAGGCCTGGAGTTTCCTATAGTTCTCGGACTTGTAGCTTATGTTGCATAATGTGCATGCACTTTGTGTCTGATGAATCAAGGTTCCTTTCTACAGAGCATAAAAGCTCTATTTATCCAGGTTTTCTTTGCTGCCTCTCTGTATACCTGTCCATACGTATGTGCCTCCCTCCTTCCTTCCCTCTTATTTTAACTTACAGGAGTCAGGTTTTGGTAGTGGAGGTTGCATTTGCTGGTTTGCACCTCTCCTTATGTTTCAGCCACATAAGACTTGTCTCTTCTTAGGTGTATTTGCCTGTGACTTAACTACTTTTTCCTTTATCTGGGGATGTAGATACTGGTAAAGTGTCTTTCTGCCACAAATCCTTCCCTGTGACTGGACACAGTGGTAAGGCTTTTACTTTCTGGTGCAACTGGCCTTAAGTCAGAAGTGTTTCTGGAACAGCTGAATTCGAGTTGGAAGGGAACACACTTCCAACCCAGTTAACATTGTATTAAACTTTACTGTCTCGGTAAGGTATGAGAGGAATAAAACTGAGGCATGAAACAGGGATGTAAAAATTCTCAAGGACAAGTATGTGCAAGACAATACAGAGATGGAGAAGGGGCAGAATTACATGAGTGTGGGGAGCATGTAAAAGCCCCAAAACTATTCACCATGTGCCATCACAAAGGCAAACATAGTTCTCAGACTGACGTCAATAGTGGGGCCCTTTGTACGTCTCATGGAGATCTAGGAGTCTCGGAAGAGAGAGACATTTGAATTCACAGACTCACAGGATGTGAGGAGTTGGAAGGGCCCTGG
>NW_010223343.1:0-6173 GCF_000695765.1 Mesitornis unicolor | reverse complement strand
TTCTGTGATTCTGTGAACTGAGTCTACCAAGTCCTAGGAAAATATGTGCTGTATCAGGTGAAGGTGATGATGCTATATTGAGTTGCTATTAACAGTTTTCTTTTATCCTGTAAATACACTAGCATTGTACTTTGGAACATTTGACAGGTAGACAAACCAAAAAAGGTAGACACCAAAAAAGGTGTGCTCATTTTCTGGAAAAGGAAAATGAGAGAAAGGGGTTTCAGTACTTTCAATCTCTTCACATTGAGATAACTCTAAAGTTCAATCTGGTATCAGACTTACCACATGTCAGTAAGGAGCATAAAATTGCATTTCTGACTAACATTAGGCATTAAAGTTCAAGTGGGTTTTGTTGCAAAATTAGAGCTACTAAAAACATACAGCTGGGTTAAAATGGAAAGTATTTTCCTTACCTCTACTGTTACCTAGGATTTCTTAAAGTAATGAAACTGAAGAAAGCCAAGATGATTAAATTCAGCTATCGCATCCCATTTGGAGTTTTGTTGTTTTTCTGTTGTCTTGGACAATCTTAAAATAATCAATTTCATTTTGCTTTAAATTAAGTTTATACTTAATTTAACATTTGTTTTTGAAATGCAGTTCCATATTTGCCTTACTGCTCCTGCAGAGAAATATTAATTAATGTAAAAACTTACTCCTAATGGGATTCTTAGAAGTGATTGATATGTGGTGGGTTTGTGTTTTGGTTTTTTAGTTTGGAAGCATTCCAGTTGAACTTTCTAAAAAATCACTTTTACAAAGTTGGCATTTCATGTAACATTTCATTTCTGTTCTTTTATTTTAGTAATCTTAAAGCAATCCCAGTTTTAGTGATCACATATCCTCCAACAATACCCAATGCAGTAGAATTGGTACTTGATTTTGGTTTTTGTCTGACATACTCCTATACAAGTTTGTTCTTTGCTGTAAGGTATTTGCAGTGTTTAATTTAGTGGTGATTTCTGTTTATAAATTATTTCAATAAATATGGACTAGTTTCTCTTGTCAATCAGTTCATTTTATGTGTATAATGATTCCTAGGTAAGTGACCCATGCACCAATTAACTCAAGGGTTTGCACAATAGAAATTTTCACTTGTGGAGTACAGTCTGACCTCCCTAGATCAATATTCCGTACCACAATAAATATGCTCATAATATCAAGAAACTGTTAATTTTACCCTCTTCATCCCCTGTAAATGCACAAAGAAATTCCAGAGCCAGAGAAATTAAATTATGACAATGTTTTGGTTAGTTCATTGAGTCTGAATATTCTGGCTTTTATCTTTCGCAAAGACTATGTTTTGTAGTTCAACACTGCAGGGTTACCATGAGCAACCTTGGTTTATGTCTTTTGTATTTTTTAATTGCTGCATAATGAAGGTAGCCACATGTAATACACATGCTTTTCATGACGAATTTAGCTGAACCTTACAGTGGGGAAGTATTTATTTTATGTTGGTTTTGGGTTTGTTTTCCTATTTTTGAATATTTATTCTTTGTTGATTCATTATTCTCAAGGTCTGTTACATCTACTTTTTTCCATTCTGAACAAATGGCTATGATATCTTGAGTAATCCTGGTAAAGATATCATGAATTATGCTTACATGCAAACACTTATAACACCTTAGTTTTATTACAAAGACTTACCAAACAATTTGTCGCTTGTTTCATTTGGAAGTGTTCACAATTCCGTCTTTCCTATTTGATAATAAGTGGAAATACATCATAGTATGACCAGGTTGACAGTCTTCATAAGTATGAAGACTCAAAATTTACACTAGCTGCCACCCTAAAATTCTTCAGACAAGCCTTACTTGAATGAGAGCTTTCCTTGAGCCCAGGGGGCTTTTTGCTCCTATTGATTTCAGTGGAAGAGTTGGCAATTCTTGTCCAATGAAGCACTTATTAGGAATGAAAAGACAAAGTCTTCTACTGTGAAAATGTAGTTTCTGCAAAACAGATATGTGGGCAGAGATGTGGACAGATGCCTTTCTCATCAGAATACATGGACTGAACAGCTATTCCCAAGAGTTTGCTTTTGTTAACATTCTTAATGTTCCTCCCTCAGAACAGCTCAACTTGCAACCTTAATTCTCCTCTCCTGGAGAGTTGTTTCCAACTCATTTTGCAGGTTAAACTGGCAGCCTCCAGCATGAAGGCTGCTGCAGCCCGCTTGAAGCTCTCATACCAGGACCAAAGTCTGGTTACAAGGTGTGGTTGTGAGTACACTCTGTGATTCTGCTTTCTGACAGAGAAGTTAGCAATCTCATGCTGTTGTTTGACAGATTTTTCCAGACTTAACTGAAAAGTAATGTAAATGTTTTCTATGAGTTTCACACATTAAACTTTATGAAGGTCATCTCCCTCTCAGCTATGAACCCTTTTTCAACAAAGAAACAAAAAAAAAAAGAAGGTGCCCAGATTCAGCACTCTGGAAGTGCCATTTCCAGTTTGAACACTCTTGAAATCTTTATGAAAAAACTTTATTTTAAAAGTCCTTAAAAATTATCCAGTGTTTATGAACTGGGTTCAATAAAGCAAGCCCCGATAGGATTTGTGGGTGTTGGATACATTTAAAAATCAGCATGGTTATTTAAATTCATACAACCGTGTTTGATCACTTGTGTCAACAAAATAAGGTCTAAGTTTATACACTTGCATGCTCTTACCTACTCAGATATAGTCCTTGAGTAATCCCAGTGGATACTATTTAACTTAAAAATAGCATTCAGCCCTGTAATTTCTCTTCTGGCAGTTGAGCATCCAGTGCCACACTCTACCCTACATGTTCCTTTAACTTATTTTCCTAATTAAGGTTTGTGAGGCACTGTACAGTTGTTGTTTAGGATGGCTCTAAATAGCATTTGTAGATGTAACAGCAAATAGGGTGCATAATATCTGCCAAGCGCTTTGCTAATATGCAGGTTTCTACCTGCTTTAGGCATAAAACTGAGATTTGAAATTGCTTTGATCTTTTCATGTCACCTCAAAAAGTAATCACCCAAATCCAAAAGCCCTATTATGTTTTTGCACTGTGTATTTTGAATTATTACTGATTTAAAGAGTTTTGCCCATTATCAATACTACAGCAACCTTTGTATTTCTTGGTCATTTCAGATCTCATTGCTGTAATTCAGAGTGTGTAAACCATCACTGTCATTCTGCTTTCTGACTTACCCAGGTTCAGTGGGACAGCTGTAATTTGAACATTTTACAGGAGGAGGCTATTGAATCGAAAATTTTTGTTTAATGTGGAAGTTGGTGGAGTGCACTGGGTAGAAGTACAGGCTGAAATCAAGCCTTCAATGAGAACATTCTTAAACATCCAAATTCAGAATGTGGATCAAATCTGAATTTTCCTAAAATTTCAGCTGTTTGAATTTGCTGTAAATAATTATGAGTTTGCTGTAAATTTCACATTATGAGTTGAGCATATTTGTGAGTGTTTTAATACTGAAGCCAATTTACACAATCTAAAAGGAAAGGTATAATTAAAATTTAGCTGATACAAAATTTATCACTTTTTAATGCAACCCTGTCAACTGCGGTTTCCTGAATGTGACTGCAAGGAAATTTTATGATTTTCCCAATGATCTGAGTTATTTCTATGGTAATGATTATTCCAGTTAACATTGTAAATGACTTGATGACATGTGTTTCCTGGTTCTCATCCTGCAGGATGTGATGATTCTCCCTTAGATAAGAATCTTCAAATATTTATTTTGTAACATTATGCCACAGTACTAAAGAAAGAGGAGAAATTGTTTGACCTGTAGAAGAAATTTTTTTCAAGAAGTCTAACAGTTTTAGCTGAACTGTTCAACTACCTTGCCAAAAATATGTTATCATCTATGCTTTCATCTCTCAATGCTGCTTTTATTCATATCATGTATATATTACTATACATAGGTTTCAATTTACAGCTAGAGAAAAATGGAAACTCTATCGCAACTTGTTTTAAAAGAACATATAGCTTATTTGTTTGAATTAGGCTCATGAAAAACAGCATGCCAATAATATTAGTGCACCTTTGCACTTGGAGACCATTTGAAAGAAGGTGAAGCTACTTTATGAACTTACGAATTATTTAAGGAAATGTAAACAGCATGATTGAAGATACAACCTCAACCACGGAGAAGGAATAATCTTCATTACTAAGCAGAATGGAAACACAACCGCTCCATCAAGCTTCCAATGTTTCTTGTAGCCTTTTACTAGTCAACAGTATGTATTCCCTTATTATCATCCTAAACGTCTCTGTCATTATGCACAGGCTGCAACATTATTCAGGAGGTGTTTTATGCATATAATATGCTGAGGAACAATCTTAATGGTCCTTATAAGTTCCTTTCCTTAGGTACCATTTCCCAAATGTGATTGCTTACTACTTAATATATTTCTATAGTCTTCTTAAAATGGACTGTGTAAACCAGAAAATTTCCCCCTCTCAAGAGTTCTGGGGATCTATTTTACTGTGCTTTGTTTGGCTGTACAAATCTGCTGCTGGAAAATTATTACCAGATTACCTTTAATTTTGGTTGATGCATATCTGCCAGGCAGAAGCAATAATCACTGTAATAGTTTTGTTTTCCAAACTGACTTCTACTGTTTTTACTTCTACTTTCAAAAGCAGCACATTGCCAGAAGGGTTAAATACTTTGGATTGCAGTGTTACGTATGAGTAAGGGTGTTTCATTGCTTATTTTAGGCTTAGCCATGAATTTTGTCCACTTAATACAAACTTTTTCTGCAACAAAAGCAATTCTAGAGGGTCAACTCAGGCTGCATATTAAAATTAGTGCTTGTGATGGATGAACGTGCTATAAAAATCTGCTTGCAAAGCTGCCTGTTTTTCTTCAAGGCAAGCATGAAACATGAACGTTATATTCTCAGGTCATCATCACAGAGAAATATATTTTTCTAAATCCTCTTGCTCCTTTGGATCACACAGCAGTAAAGACTGCACTGTATCTTTCTTTGATTTTCTTATTCAAAAAGGGTGGAGCATTTCTGCGTGCTTTCCCATTCAAACATTCCTGGTGGTTCTATTTTCAACTCTAAATTTTTAAACTAGTAACAGATGTGCTGATTCTTTTGACTGAAACAGAGGGCAAATTTTTCTACTATATTCTGAATAAAGTTTTTTAAACTTTTACTGATTATTGAACCCTGAGTGTTACCAGCCTTCGCTGTAAACAGTATCTTATACCACAGAAATTTAACTGAAGTCAGTGGGTAGTAATCCTGATATTATAAGTATGATGAGGGGCAACAGAACATGTTTGGAATGACTTTAAAATGCAGCTTATGGAGCTAGACACCAATAAAGTGTAGCATCCTAGTATGGCATATCCCAACCTGTTTAGGTATGTTTTGTTCATGTATCATTCCCACTTACACTAAAATTGCAAAGCAGGTAGCCAGGAAAATAATTGGCCTATGTGCATACATATGTTATTGGTAATGCTGGTCCTTTGGCACAAAAGGCATAGAAAACTCTTGTGCAGCAGAACTCCCAGGAAACTTTATAGGTCACAGTGGATTCAGGGGTATCAATACCTCTGAAGCAGGAAGAAAAGCTTCAGAGAAAGAAGAAAGGCTCAGAGGAAAAAAGCTTTCAGAAGAAAGTTTATAGAGAAAAAAAATAAAAAAGATAAGCAAATTCCAATTTAAGGAATACCATTTTTTCACACAGTTTGAGTGTGAGATTTGTCTCCCTTTCTGCTCCTGAACTATCTTGGTTACTG
The DNA here is from genome assembly GCF_000695765.1 of Mesitornis unicolor. Lineage (NCBI taxonomy): Eukaryota > Metazoa > Chordata > Aves > Mesitornithiformes > Mesitornithidae > Mesitornis > Mesitornis unicolor. Next base: position 420 of record NW_010223343.1, on the reverse strand, counting down.
TAATTTTTTTAAGTGCAGGTCTCATTCTTTCTCCTTGCTTATATATTAATTTTTATGTACTCGTGATAACAGAGATTCTGGTGTAATCTTTCCTTTTTCTTAAGACTTTGAATTACCTTGTTAATGACACTACAGGTGCACAATTTCTTACTTGGACCTGTAGACCCTCTAGCAATGAGAACTGATAAATAGTATCAACTGTAATACTTTTCTGTAGTGATTTTTAAAAAGATTTGAAGGCATAAAAGGAAATAAACACCATGTTGCAAATGTAAAAGGTGGGAACCAACCACGTCTGTAAGTGCAGTATCTGCTTCACTTAAAAAGAGATGAAAAACATTCACTGAGGGGGATGAAGCTTATACATAATTAAGAGAAGCCTAAATATTTTTCTTCACAGAATCACAGAACGTTAGGGAT
>NW_010223342.1:0-6583 GCF_000695765.1 Mesitornis unicolor | reverse complement strand
AAAAAAAAAGTCAACAGCAAGTAAACCAAACAGCCCTTCTGAAATCTGTGAACAGTGTAACTAAAACAGGCTTTGAAGCCTACTCACAGCAATGTTTATTTAAAAAGCATAAACATGTCTATTCTACATCAGTACCATTATTTATTTCATAGTGCCTTACAATATGGAGACTACTAAAATACTTCTTGAGCTTTCTTGAATTGATACAGTTAGTAAGGCAACAATTAAGATAAATAAGAAGTCTGAGGTCTCTTAAAAAATCAAAACATTGTATTCCTATGCACAGTAAAAAAACCCTGAACCACTATGCATCCTCCACTACAAAGTTTCATACTTCTATTATGTCACTACATTGAAACTAGCACCTATAAATTAATGGGTACCAACTATCCTACACATCCCAACACCACCTACAATTATTCAAGGAACACTGACTTTTAACAGGTAAGGTATTTTTTTTTAATATAACCTTGTTTGCATGACTGCTGATTCTTCAAAAGAACTCCAGCAGATGCATGCCTCTCCTTTACAAACATAATCTTCACTCTCCCCATGCATATTATCTTTATCTACATATCCAGTAATTGTATTCTTACTTGTAATTTCTATTAATTCACCCAGCAGAAAAGTCAAGCAGATTAAATGTAAATTAAGGGGAATACCAAAGATTAACCACTCCCAACCAGGCCTCTCACAAAAACTTTAAAGCAGGATATTGCCAGTTAGAGCAATTCTCTGCTCACTCGCTTCATTTCCAAGTTCCTTTAAAACTGTTGAGTGAATATCATGTTGTTTTCATGATTCAATCTGTAACAACTCCTCTTGCTTAGAGACTGTGACTTGCACTGAGAAAACTCTTTCTGGTCTGTAAAAAACAGTTTAGGAACCTTTCCAAGGTCTTCTGTGAATGCAAATACAAAAACCTGGTTTTTGTTTCTTCGCCCATGGCCTTGTCTTCTCTGACTGCCCCTCACCTTGACAATCCACTAGTTTTACAACTAATTTTTATGTCTCTACCAAATTATTCCTAAAACAAAAACAAACAAACAAAGTCTTTTACTGACCTGCATTTACCTTCCTCAGACACAGGTTATGCTTCATGTAGGACATCTTGCTTTTAATATCCACCCTTACATTGTGATTTAGCCGTGTCCGCTTCCCTTTGACCTTCCTAAACATTTTCTTTTTTGAAGTGCTTTTGCATACGCTTCACACTGCAAGCAAGGAGTTTACTCTTTACACTAATATCTAGATTCTTCTTAGCAAATGTTTACATTTTAATGCCCTTGACCAGTTTTAGAGTACGTAACTATAGTGGGCTGCTGGTGCTTATCCATCCATGTGCCATCTGGTGAGGAGTTACAAAACCTTGCTTAGTAACACTGATTCAGGTCCTACACAGCAGTCAAGAGCAACTGAGGAGTTGGTTCTGTTCTGAGTTCACTGAAATTTCTGTTGCTAGCCCATTAATGATTTCTAACAATTTACCTTTAGAGTCATATCCTCAATAGCGATTTATCCAAAAGCCATGAAAGTAACCTTCGTTACTGTTTTGTTTCCTGACAATTCAGACTCTGATTTCCTTTAGCATGTTACACACATCACCATCTGCTCAGATGGAAAGTAATAACATGTTAGTACTGTGGCTTCTTATTTAGACTTGTAAATGCAATCATTATATGCTTTTTTGGAGTTTAAGCTTGCTTTCTATGGTCATTTGTTAATCTCATTTGAAACCAAGACTTGATATCTGCTCTGGTTTTCAAAAGTGTATCACTACTCCTCCACCTATGTGGCTTTCATTGATATATCAGAATACAAAGTATAGAGAAAAAACAATGTCAACATTGATGCCTTCCCTTCCACAGATTTTACATGCTCACCATATTATCAATAGCCTCATTTAAAGCACAACATTCTAGTTCTCCCATATAATTTTTTTTAGACTTCTGCGTATGTAGAAAAGCATAGACATTTGATTTGGATTTCTATGCAGCTTCAACTGGTTTGAATAGGATGCTATCTTTTCCTACCATATTACTATATAAATGAAATTGGTAATTTAGATACCATTAAACCCCATTCCATTGCTCAGTGCTAACACAGCCCTAATACTGTCTTAAATTTGTTGAAGATTATGGGACCTATACAATCACATACATTTTAAAAAAGAAATACATAAACATGCATTTCTCCCAGTATGACACAAGGCTTATGTTCGTGTTACATTTGCTCTTAAACCAGCAGTGTGCAAAACTAGTACCTCTCCTTTAAATTCCAAGTTCCTTTTCTGTTATATAAAGTTAGAGGAAAGAATGTAAAAACTAAAAGAAAGAAATGGGTAAGGTCAAGACGAGCACGAATGGCCTAAAGCTCAAGTACAATCCAGCTAAGTAGAGCAACAAACATCTAATTTCATGCACAGCTCCCAAAGAGTGATGTAGCTGATGACAGACTTTCCACAACTGCAGTTTGAGTGAAATACGAGCCAGACCTTCAAAACTTGATGTCAGTGATTTGCCTGAAGCTGCTGCACTCTTTCTTAAGGAAAAGAAACTATCTTCAGCTAACATTCGGTTTCTTTTTGTTGTTATTGCATTTACTTACAAGGCCCTTAGAATGGTTAAAGAATGGTTCTGTGGGCATTTCCCTGAAAAGGTGTCTTTGTGCTTGGGGTAAGAGACAGGACAAGGAACAGGAGCTGATATATCACTGCCAGGTGCTAAGAGGGACTAAGCTGCTGAAATGCACTAAGCACAACACCTTATGGGCTTCACAGTTGCAGTAAATTATAATCTTCTGCAATCAAGAAAGCACAGGTAGCCTTCTAAACATACATTGGTGTATCTAAAATGTGCTATGGCAAAGTTAAATTATCTTCCACAGACCTGCCTAAGAAAAGAAGTTTTGTTTGATCCCTTCTCTTTCAGGATCTATGTCCTCACCCCACCCAGATTACGCATTTCATAAGCTTGCTGCCAACGGAGGTCATGAACACCACGTCATCAAGTGGCTTAATTCCAAATTTAACGCTCATATTCATACCTCATCACTTCCTCAGTGTCTGTGCAAGCAGTCACATCACACTCTAATGTTTCTACGCATTTTTCAAACCAGAAGAGGCGGGGCCAGGAGGAGGACATGATTTCTGCTCATTATTAAAAGACAGACCATCTCTTGTTACTCGTAAGAATCTTGTCTTTTGTAATATCTGATCTGAGTTTTATTCAAGCTCCCACATTGCAGAACATGGAAGAGAGAAGCAGAGAGGAGAATCAAACAAAAACATGCAACTGCATATTTACAATCTAGAATTTATAGTTAACATTTACAATGAAACACTGTATTAGAAGCACTTGTATGCAAGCGATACACGATAAAGGGTTTTAGAATGAGGACTTGGACTGAACAGACACTTAAGTGTAATGACTACTATACATATTATTGTGTTCTTTTAAACAATTTTAAAAAATAGATGCGTCTTCCTGAAACTCTATGTAAATGTGTTAAATACAAGTGTTCCTCCAAACACAAAATTAACTTCTGTTCCCTTTCTGCCTAGGATTAAAATTATACAGATGTTTTTTAACACTGAAGAACTGTTAATTAAAAACATGTTCAGTGCTGTATAAAATATAGAAAAGAAAATACTGTAAGTATTCCCCAAAGCCTGACGATCATACAACTCTAAAACAATGTGATACAGTACTAAGCAACTCAGGCAATGCAAACAATTACCATACCTTTGTTAGAGCACTGGTTATACAACAAACACTTGGCATATACTGTGCTTTATGATATTTAACCTATAGGCTCTTTAGAAAGTCCTGTAATTAAGCATCAGTGCTGGTTAACACAAAGGAACACTTCATTCCAAACCCTCTTCCTCGATACAAATTTTCTTCTTACTTTTGATTCTGTGTATTTATGCCTCTTACCATACAGGATGCCAAAATGAACACGGTATCCAGAACACAGCACTGTTTCCAACACCTGTTCCTCTAAAATCACAGGCTATTGGGCAGCAGGTTACACACACACCCATACTCATAAATTATATGCAAATATAATGTATATGCTTGCATACAGTCACACATGCTCCATCCAGCCACAGCAGATGGAAAAAGGAATAACTACCCAACAGGTTACAGGGGCTGCTATTTTCCTAAAAAAGACTGTTTAACCAGCCTCTATGCCCCCCTATGCCTCTCCTATGTTAGTAACTGCATAGGGAAAACTCAAAGAGGAATATAATAATGAATTTAGGGATATAAAGCCCTCCCTAAAAGAAGGAGAAAGTCAGACTTCATGTTACTAGATATACCATTAGCTACATAATCAAGATGCAAAGCTTGGCTGTGTTAGGAGAATGTTGTTAAGCAATCCAGCATACGCACACATAACGCTGAAGTGCTGTCCTGAATTAAACACTGCTTCCAAGTGCAGTCATAAAGTTCAATGAAAAACACCAGTTGCTCAATTTACTTCTGGCATCAAGTTATACTTGCAATAGTGCCTGGTAAACACCTAAAAATATTACTTTTATGCATTCTTCTTCTGCTAGGCAATATTTTTATTTGGTCCTGTGCTGGCACAAGTAAGGTCTGTGTCATATCCTGTCAAAACGCAATGAAGCAGAAAAGCCAAATATTGCTATTACAGCAAGGGCTGCAAGGATCGCGTAGTCGTCTCTCCCACGTATAAGTAACACACAGCACTTTTATTTTGTTGCTGCATGATCAACATTAAAGGAATAGTGATTTCCATATCTAGTGGTATATATGGTATATGTGACAAAGTGTACCAGCAACACACAAGTACTTGTCCTTTTGTGTTTCCAAAATACATCTTTTGGCTGCAAGATTAACAAAAACACACTGAAGTTAGCGAAAACTCTTTTTGGTTTTGCTTCTGATTGTTAGTCAGGATTTGAAAACTCAGACTACTTTTTCCCACTCCATATGCAGGCAGAGAACTTAAAAAACCCCAGGTATTTAAAGCTACTTTGTAGTAGCATTCCACAGATTTCTACAAGGATCTGCAGACCAGCTGCTCATCCTTTGTTTATAAAATGTTCTGCAAGAGAGTGAACAGATAGCATTAAATGCAAACAGGATATGTTTGAGCCATCATATGACAAACTAAAGTTGAAGGCCCAACAAAAAAGACTTTTTTTCAGCTAGAAGGTTCTATAAAGTCAGTTCCTTCAAACTTTTTCTCCTGTTTGTGTCAAATTACTTCTAATTATCTTCTGAAAGAATGAGATACACCTTATAAAGAATAACCATTTACTGCTTTCTATACAGCTTAGACAATAGACCCACACAGTTTACTATCTTGCCTTCAACAAAGGTCAAACTTGACTATTGGTTTAATGTGATTACCATTAAACCATTTACACCCAGTAAAACTGACACTTCATGGCATAAATACAGTCTAAATTCCTTATTATTTCACAGATCTTCACTCTCACCAAACTTCAGGAATGGGATTTTCAAAAAATACTGAGCAAATAAGACTTCTACAGTATCAGCTGGAGTTGCATTTAATCAGAAACTCTGAAAATCAAAGTCTTCATATGACAGCCTTCAAAATGTACGTAACATTGTTTTCAGAACACAAGACATATACTGCTTCTGAAATCTACTAACCTGGAATGCCATACAGTTCTGGGACAGAAAGGGAAAGTGAAATCCTGTGGTTTTTAATGGATGAGTGTTTTATTACTTCATCTTCACTAGGACCAGACTCTCCTCTTACCTTTGATTTGTCTTGAGAAATATTGTTAGTATTACCAGAATCAAAGTAACAAATAGAGCTGGCTCATTTTGTCCCTAGATACTACACAGTGACAAGACTTCATTATCTATAATAAATTGTCTGGAAAAACAAGTTAATCAAATTTCCCACAAAAGCAACGATTCAAGAAAATAAGGATTTGGAGCTGAAATACTTCAGCCCAAAGCACTTCTCCAGAACTTCAAATTCCTTGAAACAGGAGTCCTGAATAAGTCTGGCTACATCACTTAGCAATTTTCTATTTTACTTCACACAGAAATACTAATCAAAGCCAACAGACAATAAAAAGTAAGACAAATCAGACCTATTTGCAGGACTACATTTATTCTAGAAATACGTATAAACAAGAAATAAAAACGTATCCTAAAGATCAGAGCAGTAAGTCAAAACTAAAAAGCTTCAGTTCTGAAGTAACCACAGCGCATCTACAATGAAAACATTTACCTGCTATTAGCTTTTGGAGGGTACTTTTATCTCCATTAACAGCAGCAGCGTGCACTTCAGATGCTAATGAGGAACCACTGAAGAGGCAGTTTGCTGAAATATTCATACTCCTTCAAGGTATTACCATAGGTCAGATCTGCACCACTGACATTTTTTGTAAGAATTCAGTTCTAGGGAAAAAACAACCAATAAAACAGAATGAATTTCATGACAAGTCATTAAAACAGAAAAGAACAAACATGTTTCTTATTTCATGTTTTAAATCTATCTCCAGCCAAAATTCAACCAGAAAAAGACCAGAGTAAGGGGATCTATATCTATATCTATATCTATATCTATA
>NW_010223341.1:0-6368 GCF_000695765.1 Mesitornis unicolor | reverse complement strand
CTTTCCCTTAAAGTCAATCGTAAAACCTCCCTTTAATGCACTGATGCAGGGTCTGGCCCTGCATGGCAATTTATGCCTTGAAATCCACAAGGTAATTAATCCTCCCAGTTCTGGTAAGGCAAGAGATGTCTATATGGCCCAAAGGCTCTCTCTACCAATAGGGAAAGTGAAAAAGAGAGAACTGACGTTCTCTGAGTCATGACGTACATCCTTGGCAGAACCGGGAGGGGTTGAGAAAACTGGAGGGTGCAGAAATCCCCGTTCTGAGCTCAGCCCACGCATAAACAGATCACAGTTTTTAATGTTTGCTGCCAGTCACACTGACAGAAGGGTTCTGGGATCTGCAGATGTTGTGTCCTGGCAGCCTCTCTGATAGACCTGAGGCTCCTCTCGCTGTGCCATCGATTTGCCTGGTAATAGGAGAACAGCCTCAGGTTAATGATGAGATACAAACAAGTTCAGTAGCCCTCCAACTCAGAGAAGGGAGAGAAAATATTAAAGTGAAGCAGGAGCTAACACACCAAGCTACCGTAGCTGTCCAAGTGCAGACAGTGCAAGAAACTCCTCTGTTTGCTGATCAGATAGCAGATATCTCTGTTTGCACAGTCTGCCAGATGCATCCAAAATAGACATTGACAAATGATTCTCTTGTCTCAAATGAGATGCAGTGACGCTCAGCTTTGCAGGTATAATTTGATTTTCTACATACTTGGAACGAAATTCAGCCCAGTTGCATGCCAACATAGATACAGTGTCTGCCATGAAGGGTCCTGCTAGAACTGAAAGGATGGGAGCAGTTGGCCTCATCCCAATCTGAATTCATTCAGCAGCAAGCAACCTTCATGAGAAACACGCTCTGCATTGGAAAGGACAACCGGGACATGTTGTCAGCTAGGACATCAGTAACACCACCGAAAAGGAATCATTTGGCAACACGTGAGCCTGCAGGTGCCAGAAGAGCTATCATCTGCCACTGTATTTAGAATAGGAAGTAACTGTGGTGGAGTTTATTTGTATTTTTTAATAGCAGCCAGTACAGATAGTTAAAAGCATAGGACACAGCAGAAAAAAACCTTCACGCTATTACCCTTCTCTCTTCCCAGATATCACTGGACAATTTAGACAATGCTATCAAATCTTTGCTCGCATGCAGCAAGCCCTTCACAACAGCCCATATAAAACCAGGGACACTCTGAGAAAGTGACTTCATTCACTATCATTTATTATTCCACTTGGTTGAGTGTCAGCCACGTGTCTGTCGATCTCACCCTCTGTTGTGTGGGCGCACACACACAGAGAATCTGCAGTATATTCTTAGTCTATTCTTAAATAGCCCACCCTAGACATAGAAACACAGAGGGCATTAATAGCACAGACGAAAGGAGAAAGAATCCCATTTGCTGCAACTTTCTGAAGTTTCAAGTGATTTATGAGTTGTTTCAGCAGATGGAGCCATTGCAGTATACACCATGAATTGCCAACTAGGCCAATTCAGTGTGTTCAGAAAAAGGATATATTTTCAAAAGAATCCTTGACAGTATCCAGGCTAATGTGTGTCATTGTCATCCAGGCAACTAACTACATACTCTTTTAGCAAATGGATTGGGTTGCCCTGAATCTGCTAGGACTGATTTTTAGATCTATAGGATCTAATTAGTAATTATACATTAGTATCACAACCTAAGCTTATGGGTTGAACATGCATTTGAAAGCTGGCAGGTCCCCAGATCGTGTCTGTTCAGTAATTCTGGTACATAAAGACCATCCTTTACCATGATAATCAGCCACATCCCCTTACTGGCGCCAAAATCCATTTCTTTAAAGGTCAGATGTCACTACCATGGAAATGGCATATAGCTGCAATTGCTGAATTGTTGTGCTGCAGGATAGCCCTGGCTGATGGAGTGAGGCTTTCAGAATATTTAGACACACACTTATTGAGGAAAGTAATACAAATAAGAGTACAAAAATTCAAGTTCCCAGAAATACATTCATTTAACAGTATGACTTTAAAGGTTCTAGGAAGATAAGTATGATCATAAACTTAGGCATAAACCTGCAAGCAATTCATGGCACAATTAGAATTTGAGATAAATGGATTAATAATCTCCAGCTCGAGCATCTAATTAAGAAGAAGCTGCATTCATCAAAGGCTTCGGTTGACATTATACATTACTGAAGGGGAATCGGGATTTAATATCTCCTTGGTATGCAAACTCATTACCGTTTTTCCTGATAGAGGCTACACACATATACAGGGGGCAGAGATTATTACACTTAATATAGAAATACAGAATGCCTTCAAGAACTGACCCCTTATGCTTTGCATGCTGCATAAGACCTGCTCATAAACTACACAAGAGTTACTTTGCAAGCCTGCCCCATATACTTTTAAATGCTTTGTCATTTTGAGTGTCAAAGATAGTACAGCAGCTCTTCTACAGTGACAATCTCATCAGTTCTCGGATGTGTTGCCATTGTACTGCTGGGCTGACATTAAATCAGGGCAATGATAAATCAGGATAACACTTCTAGCCCCAAACAAATCTTTCGCCTGATGCTGTGGCTTTCGCTCACAGACCATGACAGCAGGGAATGTTACACTGAAAGCAAGTGAAGAGGCTGCAACACCAAGCCTATGCCTTCAGCACCATGAACCTACAAGGGACACGAATGGTTATGTTAACACTTTATCCAGGGACAGCTTGGCCTTATGAGTAACGTGTCATAAACCAAGGGGAATTTGGTGAAATCAAGAGCTCACAAAAGGGCTGGACAGAGACCAAAGTCAGGCATGCAAGGAATTTCTGCTGGGCATTTCCACTAGAGGCTGAAGGTGTAGCCTCTAATATATAATTCAGCACCAGACTCAAAATCAAAGCCTTCTCATTGCACTAACTCCTGTGGCAGTTTTGGATTGAAACAGCTATTGAAATTGAGGCCACAAAACCCTTCTCACTGGGGAATAAATCTAAATTTAGACTCTAATCTTCAAATGAACATATGAAGCTGATCTACCTCACTGCATTACTAATGTTCTTTACAAATATATGATGTCTTAAAGGCATTTTGTTTCCCTCAGTGTATATGTGGCATAGAGTTGGATTAAAAGGATGTATCCTGCTAGAAATACCCATCATTACACAGAGCAAGCACAATTAGTAAGGAATCAGTTCACCCACCTTTTTAAAATACCTTTCCATAAAGGCATTTAAAGGAAGTGCAAGCAAAAAAGAAGCTGAAAAGAAGGAAATAGTAAAACATCAAGAAATAACTGTATTATACACTGGTGTGAAGACACAGTTGGTATGTGTGCTCAGAGGCTGGGCTAGGCTGAACTTGCTGGCAGCGATGGTAAATGAAAACTTATTTGGGGATCATCAATCGCCTCTTCAAGCTGGGAGCTGCATTTATGGAGCTGAAGGTTACCTAGAAGTGACACAGTGAAATGATGAGACTGCAAAGACGACAACGCATATTCAGAGCCAGCTGCTAAGCCACTCTCCTGGGGAGGTCAGACCTCTTTCGTAAGGAACCTTCTGTGGATGCCATATCTTGCAATGGCAGCAGATGAAAAAGCTGGGCAAGGGCTGTACAAATCTACAGTTTTAAACTGTCTCTGTAGAGTTGTCTGTGTAGCCCAGGAGTGGCTCTTCAAACCTTTTTGCACCAGGCTGCTGAATTAGGGAAGGAAATCAATACCATTCCTCTGACATCTCAGGAGGCTGGGGTTTTATGTGACATTAATTCTGAAACCTAAATGCTAATTGCAATTTAAGGTTTTTAAGGGTGTCACTCCTAGTCAGCTTTGCAGAAATAGCTACCTCTTTTTTGTGATGATGCCATTGCCTCCTCAACTAATTATTCAGAAGGAAACTGAGTGCAAGGGAAAATTTAAAAGTAGAGGTAAAAAAGTATTGTTCTGCAAGAAAAATGTAACCTCATGCAGGGAAACGAGATGAGCAACGTTTACTAGGATACAGGAGCTAAGTGTCTGTTTTCTAGTGCTTGTGATGAGTTGACCACAGCCAGCAGTCAAACACCCACCCAGCCTCTTGCTCACTCCCCTTGGGACAGGGAGAAAATAGCAGGAAGGTGAAAAGACTTATGGATCAAGTTTAATAGAGAAAGCAAAAGCAGAAAGAGGAATTAATTCACTACGTCCCATTGGCAGGCAGCTGTCCAGTCACTGCCTGGGAAGCAGGGTCTCAGCACGCATAACCATTGCTTGGGAAGACAAACACATCTCTACCAGAAAGCCATGGAAGTGTGGGCATTTAGAAATGAAGCAGAGAAACAACTCTGTACTGCATACACGTCTCAGAAAGGACATAAGGGAAAGGCTAAAATGTATATGACACATGACTTATTGCACTCAGAGGATCCAGGATGGAGACCATTAGTCAAAAGAGAAGAAAAGCAAAGTATTTGCATTGAAACACCAGTCAAAGAAGGTTTCAATCTCTTTAAGGACTGATAATTGTAATACTGAAAGATGCCGTAAACAAAAAAGGTCACCATTGGTGAATGGATATAGCTGCACTTTCTGTAGTGGATTTGCATCTATTTATGCCATGGAGATATTTTCCCTGAAATTCTGTGAGGAGGAGATAGATTTTTGAACTCCATATTTTGAAAATAAGGTCTAAAAGCATCACTTAACTCAATGAGATTACTCTGGTTTTGCCAAATCTTCCCCACTGAATGTGCTCTTCTGTGATTTTACTAGCTCTGCTTGTAAATACAGGATTATAAGAAAATGAGAAAATCAAAAGATAGGCAGTCTCTCCTAGGAGGGGTTAAAACTCTGCCAAAAATCCACATCTGGGTTTGTGTGATAAAGCCTGCCATGGAGTACAAACCACAAAGTCCACAGAAAATACATTTGCTTTTGAAGTATCTTATGGGCTTTTGTCATTTGTGAATACATCATTCCAGGATATTTAGCTGATGACACTTGCACATTGCTGACTTACCAGCAATGAGATATATTGCTGGCCACTTACAGGGCTGTTTCATGAAAACGAAGATAAACTTTACAGGATCAAAGAGTAGTCCATGTCTGAAGGAGAAAAGCTGTCAGATCTGAGGATACGCTGTGACAGGATGTTCTCAGAACTACAGAGCCACTCAGCTGTCAGACCATGCAAGCTGCCTGTCCTGTCTCTTCTTCACATTCCCCCACACCATGAATCACTGGACCTCTTCCAGATGGGATGTTCAAATTGAGCTGCATCATCCCCTTAATCCTTTGGCTCCAAGGGTTAATATCTCCATGTCTCCCCACACACGCTTTGCAAAATCCCACCACTTGGGATCATTTGCCTGGTCTGGCAGTGGGTAGGGAGGGTGGATCCTGCAGGAGCGTACAGGCGCCCTTTCAGCAGCTCAGAAACTGCTGCTACCAGCCCACCTCTGCGATGGTTTCCTCTCATCTCTGTCTCCCAAAGATGTCAGGAATGCAAGCAAGAAACTCTATTTTGCTCTGCCCCTCGTAGACCTCCTAGCTGTTCCCACTGGGGCACAGAATTTTTGGTGCGCTAATTCTGACTATAATCACATTATATTAGCCAAATTCTCAGTATGTATTCAGTGTAACGTGACATTTCTATAAAACTTTTTACATTGAAAGATGAAAAAAACAACCTACTCACAAGCTACAGACAAGATTCTCTACTTTTTGACATGATGCAGTGTGCTCCAGCAAGGTGCTGTTAGATTGCACTTCCTGTCTGTGATCAGAGGAGAAACAGGTTGGCTCTTTTCCTATTCTAGCATGCCTCAAGAAAGTGGGACAGCCTGATCAGACACTCACAGTTCAGAAATGTAAACTGGCAGATAAAGGGGAAAAAAGCACCAGAAACAAGAAATATGAGTGAAGGCAGTAAAGAAATCAGTGGCATTCATGCTTTGGTAACTTTCTGGCTGCACACAAGTGAGCTGATACGAACCTACTCTCACTGCAATTCAGAATTCAAGCTCTTATTCTAGATATTGAGAAATAAGTAATGTGGCCTTTTTCTTTTCAGTAACTCACTTAATACAGCTTCCAGACTAACCTGAATAAGAGTGAGAACCTAGAATGAACAAAAAGATATCAGAATATAAAGAGAAAAATATTTAAAATATCTGTAGTCAGGTATTACAACTGTTTATTTGAGTCTGAAAGACAAAGAGAAATATTTTGTTTTCTTTATGGGGTAGAATTTGCAAATTTTAGCTTGCTTTTATGGGAAATTTCCTGGAGAGCTCAGAAAGAACCCTCAACATCATTTAGAAAGTGAAGCTCATCTAGCACCCCACCTTCATAGCTTCCTTTCAAACAGGTCATCAGTTTCTAGTTTTTATATAATTTCTTAAAAAAAAAA
>NW_010223340.1:0-6696 GCF_000695765.1 Mesitornis unicolor | reverse complement strand
CCCCCCTCAACGCCCCCGCGCTGCGGGGCTGGCCCGGCCCGGCCCGGCCCCGGGGAAAGCGAGTGGCGCGGCGTGCCCTTCTCAGCTGCCCCCCCCCGAGGGGCGTAGTCGGCCTGCCAGGCTGGTAACGCCGGGGATTATTTAACAGCAACAATAATAAATAAAATGAGAAAAAAAAGGCAAATTGTTATTACTTGCGGAGGCTGCGGTTTGACGCCACATGCCTCCCGACCAGCAACGGAGGTGACACCCTCTGAAATCATCCCTTTTTTTAGTCTGGAAAGAGGAACATCTGGTGAGCACTGACAGGTGAGGGGCTTGCCGGGGAAGGCAGGGGCCAAAGCCCCTTCCTTTTGTACGTGCTACCCAGAAAGATCCCCAGACACCGGCACCCACCCGGGCTCTGCCGTCCCACGAGTGAGCAAACACACCCAGAAGCACGGGGAAGATGCTGGTTGGGAGGAAAGAGAGCTGCTGAGCCACCCTTTCCCTCTGGCAGTGAGAAAAAAAAATCATCATAATAATGAGCCTTGCTCTCCCCATCCCCCACCTCATCCATCAAGAGACACTGATGATATTTGCTGCTCCTTCCCCGAGGAAAGCGGCTGAGCAAAATGTTATAATAAGACGAAGAGTCGGTCCAGCCTTCTTACACAACTAATTATCACTCCAGCCTTTTGTCAGAGTGGAAAGCAGGCCACCAAGTCTAATGTCTCTTTAGACTGGAAAACAGATGTCGGGAATGGGATCTATGAAACAATATACCCTAGCAGTACTTTTTTTTTTAATAAAAAGCTTCATTATTATTAAGTCTCTAGCTGTTGTAGTATAAAGCACTTCAAAAGTGAACCAACCCATTCAATTGTGAGCCTGCAGAGAGGCTTTTCTACTGCAAGAAAGCAGTAGCATCCACATCCATTCCTATAAAGATGCTTTAAATGCCAGTGTTTTGGTAACTATTTTAACTGACGTGGGAAAGGAGAAGCAGCACAGATCTGCATAGTTTATTGTTACTGCTGCAGTTCAGTGCCGGGGGTAGGTACCCCATCACTAATTTGTACCTCCATCCTCTTCTCTCCTCTCCTTTATTTCCTTGCACTGAAAAAGGAACACTCTGGGAATCTCTGCCCAAGCTCACAGACATTTCAGATGCAACAAGGAGAAACCAGCAACACATACACTTGGATTTTGATCATTTGCCTGGTCAGCTCTCAGCAGCAGCTAATTTAGCAATGCACACAAGTTCTCTTTGCTGGGTGTAACCATGCCATCTCCTCCTCAATTTGCTGACAAGACTGCTTTTCTAGAGGGCTGGATATCAAGATTCCTGTAACTGCAAAAGGAGAGGTAACACAAACTATTGTTATAAGGTAAGATAATGCATTATTTGAGAAGTGAAAGAGCTATGGCTCTTCAAGTACTGCACACAGCAAAAGTAAGTAGAAGGAACTGGAACTTGTTGATAAGGTCTCACCTAAATGCAGAGCAAGAAATGGGTAACTTGGAGGAAAGCAACAGGCAAGGAGGGCTAAGGCTTGGCTAGAAAAAGCAGGTTAACAGAAGCACCCAAACACCAATATGTACAATCACAACGGCATTAAAAACACACTAAAGGCTAGAAAACAAACAATTCACCATTGTTCATTTTGACAGCCACAGGCATATATGCTCATGGTCTTTTTTGACACTAATAAATATCCTAGGATGTCAGTAGCACCAGATAACAATCTTTCCAGACGATGCTAAGATACTCAGCTTACCAAGACAATCCGAGTATAAATGTTTGGAGAAAAATCTCAAAGTAATGACTGGCTGGGCAACAAAGTGGTGGATGAAGTCCTTTCACTAAAATGCAAAGTGAATCACATAGAGGGAAAACATGGAAATCACGGCCTCTATATTAGCTATACTATTCCAAATAGAGATCCTGTATTAGCTATATCATTCCAAATAGAGATCCTGGTACTATGACAGATACTTCCATTAAACTGCTACGTGTGCTCAAGTGGAGTGTTATCAATCACTACAAAAGAAAGGAAGAACAGAACAGGAAGCGTAACTACACCATCATTATTTAGTCCAGATCTATTGTCTGCTTACATCTTGACTATAGCAGAGTTTTTGTCTGCTTCAAAGGTGCAAAGTGGAACTCAAAAAGGCACAGAGAAATGGCAAAGGTGGCCAAAAGCACAAGCAGCAGCTAAATACACCAAGATTTCCATCCTTGAAAAAAGGCGATCTGGGTGAAACGTCAACCAACATCTTAGAAAAACAAGAGCAGCATGGAAAGTTTTCAGAGGGAACAGTCACTGTTTCTCAGTGGAGGATAGCAAGCCAATTTATCTAACAACTGCATCAGAACAGAAGATCGCTGCTACTTCATGCAATGCATTGTCAAACCATGGAACTCACTGCTGCAGCACATTGTAGATGCTGAAAACTTCACAGGTTAAATTTTTGTAAAGGAAAATTAATGGAAGAAAGTTTAATCAAAAGCTACTTCACACAAAAGCACTATTTTAGCTATATATTACTTGAAGCTGGAAGAGCTTATCGATGAATTATAGCCTTGTATGTTACCTAACCCTTCTTCCCTGTGTACGTGCTAGTGGCTGCTCCCAGGGGTAAAGTTTTAAGCTCATAGATCTCTAGTTCAACACCACGCTACCACCCCCATGTTTGTATCCAGAATAACATGCAAATTGGTACATACCTGCAGAATGAATAAAACTGGACAGCACAGTACTACAAAACACAATGCATAAACCTGTAAGTTGTTCTGCATTGCAGGCAGCTGTGGCAAAATGTAAGTCTGTGGTGAGGGAGCTGTGAAGGGCAGTTGTTCCCCAAGAGCCAGAGAGCCCCCCACAGGAGCCAGCAGGATAAGGACCTCACCAGCCAGCACCCAGCTCTACTGTAGGCACACAGGGCCAACAGGACAGGCCTAAGGGTGGTATTCATATTCAGCCAGGAGTCCAGATAATAAATCAGCTTCCAGGGGATGAGACAGGTCTGAGGTTGAACCAAGAAGTTAATCTGCAGGTCTGATGCAGGTTTGGTGACCCAGTAGATAAGCAAAGTTAGATATAACCCAAGAAGGCACTGAGCAGAGTCCATGGTGACTAAACAGAGCCAAAATCAGACTCCAATTCAACAGCTTCCATAGAGTTCCTGGGCCCACGGGTAGAGGATGTGGGTGGAGGCCTCAGGTGCAGTTGGTCAGGTTCATTAAGGCCTATTACTGCCCTCAGGACCCTGACCCTGGAAACAGAACTATCCAGGTGTGCTGTCCTTAAATCAGTCCTGCAGTCAGCTGGATCAGACCTCTGTACCAGCCACAGCACCAGTCCAGGCTCCGGAAGGTCAGCTGTATCACTGATGTTGAGCCTAAATTAAGCCCTCCACAAACCAAAAGCCCTAGGAATCACACTGCAAAGAGACCTATGCTGCTTTGTAAGGGAAACAGGATCTAACCAGGCCTATCTTGGCTAGCCCTGACTTCCCTGTAGTGGAAACATGATGCTGAGACATTAGAGCTGCCTCCTTGTGTGATTACAAAGCATGGATTAAAGCATCTACTTTGGAAAGCCTCCCTCATGTTTCTTAGCTTGGACTTCAGTGACAAAGGGACCAGCCTGCTCCCAGTCCAGGTGTGACCTAGGAAGCTATATGCTGCACTGATGTGCTGCTGTGCCTCCAAACCCAGCTGAACACAAGCCAACCGCTGCTAATGCCTTTGTATTTGTACTACAGATGATCAGATAAATCACCCACAGTGTTGTTAGTTGGCAGTATCTGAAAGAAAAAAGTCTTGAACAACATGACTTTAATGCAGAAACTCTTAAATTCTAATTGTGGTTTCAACAATGATTTCCTCATTTAGTCTTTCTTGGCCCTGGTTCTGTAGATAGTATCTACCTGCCTGATTGGCACTGAAAAGAAGTTAACATTTGTAGGCATGCTGAACACAGAGTATTTAAGTGTTAATACCATTTTATATAAAGTGAGGCCAGAATGGACCATGATTTCCTCTTCTAATGCCCATTATACAGCCCCATTGCATTTATTCTAAATATTTCCTATCAGATGTTCCTGACCAGTTTCCATTTTTATTAGAAATCTTGGCCCTTACCTCACTGCATGGTTGTGCCTGAGCAATATAAAGCATGAGTGCAGAATGATTGTGCTGTACCTGGCCGCTAAACACTGCATCTGGGAAGAACATAGATAATTTTGCATGCAATGACCTGGAATTTTTGGATGCTTCACATCTACTATACTTTTGCAGTAAGCACTGTGGTGATAGCAGAGGGCATGAAGCACACAGCTCTTCCCTGCACCTGAAAGAGAGGGAGAGGCCTGCTTAGCTAGAGAAATATGGCACCGCTGTATTTGCGGACTTGGTGACTTTGGAGACTCAAATATTTTTGTTCCTTCAAGAGCTCACTGACAAGCCAGGGGTAGGGACTGTTAGGGTCCTAAGGGTCCCAACAGGTGTTAATGGCCCTGACCAGCCTAACCTGGGGCCTCTACCCACTGACCCACCTACCTACTTCATCCATGGGCCAAGGAGCTCCATTTAAGCTCACATCTGGCCAAGCAATTGCTTCTTCTCTAGGTTATGTTACAGATGTACTTGCATTTGAGTCCTGTTTCTGGACTGTTTCTTCAGATGAACCTCAGACTTTTCTCCAGTCTTGTTTTGGACCTTATCTCTTACTTTTCCCGATTTGTTTATCTGGATGGACCCTAGATCTGCTTTGTGCCCTTGCTGTGACTGTTGATGGAGCCTATTCCCAGCACTCAGCTCTGTTTGTCCTGCTGCAGGACTGTGCCATGACTGTGGGTCATAAAAAAGAAGTCACCAGAGAAATTCTGTAAAGGTAAAAAGATGAAGTGACAGCAGTGACAATGTTAATATTTGAAGGTGCAAATAATTAACTACTATAGAAGCTAGTAAAGAAAACAGAAATTCAAAGCATTTTACATCAGAAACTGCTTAAAAAAAGCTATACACATAAAGCTCATTGCTGAATTCCTTTGTGCGTTAGTGTATCTCTACAAGATACTGTTTATATTTCACAATGCAAGTTTCTTACTGCTTTCCTAAACAGTATACACTCACGGTGCACACTTCCCTGAATTACAAAGGTTGACAAAGAACCTTCCTGAAATATCTTGCCTGTATCCAAAAGCAGTAACAGCCCATTTATGCAGTTATCTGATTTTTCTAATCATTGGTGAAACTCTGAAAATGAGATGACTTTCAGCTGTTCATGTAGTTGCAACACTGTTCTGCATGAAATCAGTAAAGAAAATAAGTTTCTACAGTTGGAGCTGTTAAAGCAATGATTGCTGTGGTGGAGGAGGCTTTTCCTGAGCAGAATCCCAAAAGGATACAAATTGGCTGGGGAAAACCACATTAACTGTGACTATAAAGCTCGTTTCAACAGCTCACAGAACAGTTGCTTTTCTATTAGACACTTAAACATCAGTGACTTAAAAAACACATTAATTTTTCAGGTGTATTTAAAAAATGTAAAAAGGCTCGAGAGTTTTCTGCTATAAAGGACTTATGCCCTATTTTCTGGAACAAATCTGTCCACCTTTGCTATTTTTTTATTATTGGAAAAAGATGCGTATTTTAACAGGCATTTCCCAAATATATGAATGACATAATGATCAAACAGAGCAAAGTAAACACTTCTCAATGCTGAAGCAAACGTAATTTTAAGGCATGTAACCTATTAAAGGGAAAATTGAGTAATTTTTGTTGAAGGCAGTTTGACACAGGCAGGAAGAAAAAATGTTCCAGCAAATTTGTTTGGAAATAGGTTCATTTTACTTGTGTGAGCACTGGGATCTGTTTGACTGTTTTCTTCATGGTGGAATACTTTTTTTTTAAAAGGATTTTGGCATGTGAAATACTTGAAATTCAGGACTAAGTGTATGGGTCAAAAACTGCGTGAGAAATGTTATGAGTAACTGCAGAAAACAGAGAGAAAAGCTGACAGCATTAACCTATCTCACCCATATCTGGCATCAAGTACACTCTCCTTCCTTGAACCATGCACCACCCTTCAGAATGGGCATCTTTGGTGGTTGCTTTTTGATGGGCTGAGGACAAATTTTTAATGTAAGTGTCTCCTGGAAAGCCCTACACATTGTATTCAACAGACACACTGCAGAAAAAACCTAAAAATTCGCAAATAATGTTGACAGCTGTGGAGATTATACTGGGTTTGACCTTCCTGATTCTAAAAAAGTGGAGCTCTTTTTTTTTTTGGTAGTATCTACTTCCCTTTCTGATGCATTTTGAAACTTTAATATGAATAAAAATAGGATTTTTACTAGATAAGAAACTGTAATTGTAGACAAAATATTGATGTTCCAGCACGAAATAGCTATTTAAATGCTTAAAAAAAATCGATGTATTTTATTGTATAGCCTAATTAAAGCTATTTAGGTTTTTGTTGCAAGCACATACAGCTCTCAAAGTATGTATTTGTTGGAAAAAGGCACCGACGGCTGTTTTTAAGCAGCAGCAAGGGATCCCCGGGGGCGCCACTAACAATTTCAACGGTCAGCTGAGAAGCTGGCTCGGTTCTCAGCCAGCGGCTCCGCTGCACCGTACGGGCCGCACTGCGCTCTGGGCCAAGTAAACAGTAAGAACCCGGCCCTGGGGCGGCTGCGGGT
>NW_010223339.1:0-6585 GCF_000695765.1 Mesitornis unicolor | reverse complement strand
CGAGACGGGGCCGTCACCAGGGCACGGGCCTTCCCTCCCTGCCTTTTCCTACTTGACAGGCGAGGATACGAGTGTGAATGGCTACAGAGCTTCTAGCACTACACCTGTGAGAGGCTCTGAAACGGGGCCCTGCCCTCCGCCTCAGTGCGGTTATAGAAGCAGATGACAATCCTGTGGTAAATGCGTGTGGTTTCTTGTGCTTTTTTTTCCTAGATGCCTGTGACAGTGGGCCCATACGGGCAATCGCAGCCCAGCTGCTTTGACAGAGTAAAGATGGGTTTCATGATGGGCTTTGCAGTGGGCATGGCTGCAGGAGCACTGTTTGGCACATTTTCCTGCCTCAGGTACGCCAAGGAAACGGCTTCTGTGAGCAGGTCATGACCCAGCAGTAGCCAGAGCTGCTGTGGGACTGGGAGGGCTGATGTGGGTCTGGTCCTGTGTCATCACATGGGTGAACCTTGGCCAGTGGCTCTGAATTAGCCACAGTTCGAGAGCCTGGAGAGCCTGCTGTCAGCACTGGCCTCGTGTGGGAAAGTCTGGGGATAGTGAGGCATCGCCTCTGGCTCAGCTGTGTACCAGGAGGTTGCAGTTTCGCAGACCTTTTCCTGCTGCCCATAAGGGAGGTTGTGTTGGAAAGCTCAGGCTGTGGAAGATCAGCCCCAGGAGCAGCTGGATGAGTTGTCTGTGCAGATACACGTGCAACCTTCTCCTAGCCCTAAAGCTTCCTGATGTTCACTGCAAGCTCTTGGGTGTCTTCATTGGCTGCTTTGGGTGTCCCTCCCCCTGCACAGAGGTAGTCACCATACTGACCCTGGGTCTGAATTTCAAGAGTGTAGGCAGAGCTGTGGCTGGCACAGGCACAGTACCCTTGTGAATCAGAGAGACACAACATCCCACCTTCACCCGGCACGCTGGCACAGAAACAACGCTCACTGCTCAGAGGTGCAGCTCGTGGACTGGTTTTGGCACGTCACCCGTGAAAAGGAATTACTGAAATAAGCACTGCATATGTTGCAGAACTCCTTCTGCTTGAGGTTTTTGAATCTGCGATTAAACATGAGCAATGATTTGGTAGTGAGAAAAGAAAGAAAAGGCACAATGTCTGATCTAGTAGAGTTTAAAACATTTTCTCATCTCAGATCTTGGAGGGTAAGTGGTACAATGCTAGCAAAAAATACAGATTTAAGGTATCTAGAAGCAGCAGTGACGTAGGTTCTGTTGTACTTGAATAACACTGCTATGTTACTTCTGCTGTACCATTTTTAAGGGATAATCTCCATGTTTTAAAAATCAAGTGCATGAAATTCCTTAGACCCTACAGTCACTGCAGTGCTTAAAAGCCAAACATTACAAGAACTTACTGAGAAGGAACAAATATTTTTGCTTTGGTCTGACCACAGGTGAAGGGGAGCTGAAGAACAGAAATGCCTCTGAACACTTTGAGGCCTTTCAAGTTTCTCTGATATTAAAAATACAGCGTCAGTGGTAAATACGAAGTTTGTTTACAACATGGTTTTGTTGGTGATATTAAAAATAATGCCACTGCAGCCAGGCAGGATGGTAACACAACAGCTCAGACCCTTTTTATTCTGTGGCAAGTCAGATACTGGGACAGCACAATTTTTTCCCCCAGATAAAGGGTATTTCAGGCACTAGCAGGTAAAGCTGTTCCTGTTAGTGGTCTGACGGAAGGGTACAGCACCACCAGGAAAAAATAACTGTCGGCCATTGTCGAGGGTTGCTCAAGTGCCCCAAAGAATACGGCTCTGTATTTGTTTGCAGTAGCTCAGGTGCATGGCACCGTGGCCTGTCCTTGCGGAGGCATCACTTTAAACTTAGGCTGAATAGGAGGTCTTTGATTTGGATGCTCAGGCAACCATAGCTGGTTGTATCAAATGTAACAGACATGCAGCGGAAAAACCTGTTGGGCTTCAGTTTTTATATAATTCCTGTGTTTTTCTTTATCTCAGGATTGGCATGAGAGGACGAGAGCTGATGGGTGGAGTTGGCAAAACGATGATGCAGAGTGGTGGAACGTTTGGGACGTTCATGGCTATTGGTATGGGGATCCGCTGCTAACTTGGAGCTCGGGTTTTGTCCCAGAGTGCCCCCATCCAGCCATTCCTCCTCTGTACAGTAATAAAATCTTTAGATACCTGGAGTCAAGAGCTCTTCATGAAGTGGTGAAGCACCGTAATCCTTGCTCTGCTGATTGTAAACATGCTTTTTACCACATTTCTACTTCCCTCCCATCTCTGACTCCCGTGACAATTCATAGTCCACGTACTACGTTAAGGTTACTATTCCACAGGCCCAAGTACAGCGCACACATCTCTCCCTTTGGTGCTTGAGCAGCTCGTGTTCCCAGTGTGTTGATGCAGAGCCACAGCATTTGCACAGTCCCAAGCCTAGGAGAGTTGCTCTGTGGCCAATTCCAGTCAAATACCAGATTTTCCTCTTCTTACAGAAACAGGTGGGTTGAAGCTGTCCCCATTTCTGAGTTCAGGTAATATGGGGCAAGCACCCTCACAGGGAGCATGAGGGATCCCAGAAGGACTCAGGCAGGTCCTTCTGCCACTAAGGGCAGCCTGCCACAGGTCAGGCACCTTCTTCTAGCCAGCCCGGCAGCATGAGGGAAAAGGAAGCAGCCAGAAACTGTATAAAACAGGCACTGGTACTGCCACGATACTAGAGCTGGAAATCATTAAATTCCTGGAAAAAAGAAAAGAGCTCCCATCACGTGACAGCTACAGCTATTTTGTACAAGTCACAAGGATGACTTTGACACAAGGCACAGGAGATTTCAGGCCTTGAGCAATGCCCTTCCTAAAGCTCTGGCTGTGCTGTGAGTCCCTGCACCATCAGCCTAAGATGGCACCGTTTGCGCTGTGCTGTCACAGCTCAGCAGGGCGCAGCAATCGTACACCCTCGGGTGCAGCCTTTTGGAGACGGGAAGGACAGAAGCTAGGGCTGCATTGACTCCAGCGGAGGAACTCACAGTGGCTTTTTTCATGCTCTCAGCAAGGGAAGGGAGCTGCACTACCAGAAAGAGAGTCTGTTCCTAGAATCTGCTTTCATGGGTCTATGAGGTGCTCACTGCTTCCCACAGGGAGCAGGGCACTGCTCCGTGCCATTCACCAGCCACTGTAGCACTGCTGGCAGCAGAACTATGAAATGCTTAGCTTTGTGCTGCCATCTGTCAAATAAGCCTTTTGAAACAAGGCTCCTATTCACTCCTTTATTTCTGTTCAAGGACAGAAAGAGACAGGTCAGCAGCAGAACAAGCACCTGCGCAGCCTTTACCAAGTGTTGTTTCCCCAGATTTTAAGGGGGAAAACAAATCTGTCACTTAAAGCCTGCTTTGTCTGCTGTCACACAGCTTGGAGAGAGAAACCATGCCAACAAGAACCAAGTCAAGCAACACAGCTTCACTGAACAGCCCAAATTTTACTCCAGGTAGCAGTGGCACCTAAAAAAAAAGGTTGAGCAAACCCAGAAAACAGCTCTGCCTGGTTTTCCCCAGCTGTCTCATGTTCCCAAGACCCTTCCTGTAGTGCACCCCTGGCCCCCACCTACCTCAAAAAGCCACAAAGTGGCCTCTGTGCCACTTTCACTCGCCCAGGCCCAGTTCCTCTGCCACTCCCCACCTCTCACCCAGCTGCAGCTCAGCCTACAGCTCCACCCACCCCACAGGGCAGCACCAGCAACTGGAGACCAGGTCACCACCCTCACACCATCTCAGAGCAGAGGCACCATCCCTGCCCAGCCCATTCTCGCCTACTTGGTGGGATGCGCTCCCTGCACCTCTGTCAAACACAGCATTTATCAGCATGTGGTTACAAGTGACAGGAAGGTGGGAAATGGGCACAAAGAGGGCCATCCACTTGGGCTGGCTTACTTACAGAAACAGGAATGTAAGTTACAAGCCTTACAAGCCACTGTAAGTTACTTCCTCATCCCCATGATTCACAGCCATTTTTGAGAGGTGGGGGAAGGTCTCTGGAATGAATCTGCAGAAAGGGCAAGAGCCTCAACAGCCATGGCTGCAGCACCCAGAGGGTTCAAAGCAGCAGGAACCAGCTCCTGCGTTTCTCCTGAAGGAACGGTGTTCCAAACATGGACCGTGTTTTGTCTGTCACTCACTGCCAGCCTTCAGCACACACTGCTTAAGTTACATTAGGAGAGCAGAGAAATAAAGCTTCGTAAAGGCCTTTTTAAGAGAATTTTATTTGAGTGGTTCTTACAAAGATTGTTGCAATATGAAAGTCTTTGATAGAAATATCAAGCTGTCTTGTCAAACACACTGAAGTAACCCAAAAATATATTTCAGAGCTCACAGAGCTTAAAAAGAGCAAAGATTATATGCAACCAGAACAAAACATGTTTCTGTATTTCCTACCAATTTTCAGACTTGTCTGAAACCTTTCAAGTGTGCCACACTGTAGACATACAAACTTATCTGGAAATGCAGAGATCGTTTTGTTTGGAAACTTAAACACACCTCACACAGTATTTACAAAGAAACTTTTACAGATACATTAATCAAAAGTTACCATCAAGAAGTAAAACCCTTCAATCCTTCTATTCTTACCAGTTATTCAGCACAAAGCAAGCTTAGTGGCTGGCTGGAGTCAGCTTTCAGTAGCGTTTCGAGTTTTCCATTTATACAAAACACTAAATTTGTCCCTTCATAAAGCCTCTCTCTGATATCAACCTTCAGCAGATCACCTGCATTTAGTGAAATGTAAAATGTAATTGCTGCGTTAAAAGAAAGGCTTGTGAAACATTAAAAATGTCATTGTGTCCCATCTGCCTTTTACAGAGAACTTGTTTTCTATGAGCTACTTCTCAGTTCCTACAGATCACCTTAGTAAATGTACAAGAATTACAAGGCAGAACAAGAAGTCAACAGCTTTGTATACAGTGGAAATGCTAGTCAGGGAGAATGAACACACTGCATTTCTGCTTACTTCATTTTATTTTTAAAGGTAGCAGGAAGTGTACACAAAATGACATTAAATCCTTTCCTTAAGTTTTATCTAAATAAAAGATAACTCAATCTTCCTCCAAAAAATAACTATGTACAAAACTGACTAAATCCATCTTCATCGTCGAACAGGAACCAGTAGTTGGGTTGCAGTCATAGAGTCTGGGAAGAGGCTATGGTACGTTGGAAGAGGTACATATGCTGCTGTAATCATTTTACCTAATCAGAGAAGTTAAAAAGCAGTATCAGTATTTGGTAATTTCTGTAACTGATGAATCAATGTTTCTACACGAAATCCACTCACCTGCAAACCACCTCCCATGCAATGCATTTACAGCTGCAATGGCAGCAGCAATCGAAGGGCATTTGACATACACATTGCCCTGCAATACAGAAGCATTACAGTCCATGAGAGGTTTGAAAAGCATCCCACAGCACCCGCTCTTGAGACCCTGCCTCAGCGTGGATGGCAGAGGCATCAACCAATAACACAGAATGAGCATGAGAAAGCGGCACAGCAGATGGTTTTTTCCTGACACGTTACTATCCTGAAACAGTTCTTTTAACACAAAACTTTTCTAAATAGGACTTTGCAAAACAGACAAAATGTGAGCCTGATCTGAAATCAACAAGTAATGGCTTTCTTACTTGCTCACAACCCTTCAAAGGTATTGTTTAACGCCTCCTGACTACAAATCTCCTGTGAAATAGAAGTGCATAAGCGTTTGCCTCTACTGCAGGCCGGCCATCAAGTTCTATAAATCACCAGCTTTAACCACAAATTCTTGACTCAATATGCAAATTCACAATCTGGCTTTTCAAGGTATTAAATACTCCCTGTATCCCCAGGCAGGAAGGATGTCCAGCACTTGGAGCAGACTGCAACTAGAACTTCTCCTAGGTACACGTCAGCATCTGTCTTTACGTGAATGAGGACTAAGACAAAGGGGGAAAACAGACCACAGCAAGGCAAGAAGCAGCCCAGGACTGTATCTAACATGAAGGACAGACTAAGCGTCTAACTTTGCCAGATATCTGAAGTTTTCTTTCTGCAAATTAAGTGCTAACGCAGCCTAATCCAGAGTACTGAAAGATTCACATTCACAACTGCAAGACACTCACAGGAACAGATCTGTGTTTCTTCTGGCTGCCTGCTCAAAAACAGAATACTACCAGTAGTTCTGGAACCAGATCAGATTCTAGCTGAAACAGATTTTACAGGAAATTAATATTTTAAGAAGCAGAATCCAGACTTCCCTTTAGCCACCTTTGCAAGCCTGTACCAACTCTTCCCACCATGATCTAACACCCTTCCTTCTCAGGGAGAACTTGAGACCAGGGGTTGTTTATGGCACTAAGCAATTAACACACAAGGTTTTATTCTCAGCTTCCCTGCACGGGCATCCAAGCTGCTTAAGCCTTGGAATGAGATACAGCAACGTAAAGCTTTAGTCTTCCCTAACACACCACAACGTAGACTGGTGAAGTATACGAGACAACACATGCAGTTGGGACTGCAAACTTTTCACCCCTAACAAATCACATGTTCATCAACACAATCACATCAACACCGAGTTGGGAGGGAGTGTTGATCTGCC
>NW_010223338.1:0-6216 GCF_000695765.1 Mesitornis unicolor | reverse complement strand
TCATTCCCCAATTTATACTGGAACCTGGGGAGGTTTTGTCACCTCCAGGTCTGTCCGTGGGCAGCACAGATGGTTTGCAGCTGGGGAGCCAGTCAGCGTGCTTCTCAGGAAGCGATGTGACCTGTGTCATGAAGCAGCGCTGCCATAAGGAAGCTTTTCTTCCTGACGAGCCCAAATGTCCTTCATTGACATTGTAGTCCATAACCTCCTGTCCTAGCTAGACTAGAAAGCAGACCACAGAAATCCTCCCCCTCTTCACCACAATATTTTTCTTAGTTAGCTCCTTGTCCTGCTGTTCTTCGTTCCCCCTAAGCTAGATAAGCTCAGGTTTTCCGGGCTTTGCCCACAAGCCACATTTCCACCCTGGTGTCCCCTGCAAAGCACAGGGCTCACCTTCCAGGGTGGCAAAAGAGGCAGCAAGGAGGCCAAGGACCCATCCAGGCTTCCCTCCCCTCCATGGCTGGGGCAAGGCAGGCTGAGAGGTGGTTGAGGTCATTACCCAAGTGCAAACCTGCAAGCTGCAGTGATTTCTCTTCCTCGTCCCCTCCTGCAGCCTGTCACGAGAAGTAATCTTCTGCTATGAACTCCCTGACGAGCCACGGCTGGCGGTGAAACGTATCCAACTTACCCAACTGGAGGATGCTGGCTAGCAGGAAGCCTTTCTGGTTTTAACTGGTGACTGCTCCAACTGAGTGAAATAAAGATAACCCGTTTTTTTTAAGCTTCTACGTGTATCTACCGGCATTCACCCCACCTCTTGGCTGCTTTGTCCAAAGCTGCAGCACTGCTGGTACGAAGAGCACGCTCCAGTATTTCACTACGCGCTGGAAACCTTGAAAGCAGCGGAGCAGAACTGGGGCATGGAGCTAACGGGGCCAGAGCCCAGCAGCATCAGGAGCCCTAATGCCCATTCACAAGGCAGAGGAAAATTAATGCATAAATAGTATATTCTTGAGGGTCTAATGCTCAGCACCATCTCGTGGTTGTCACCTATGTCTACAGGGCACAGAACATGCACTTGAACATAGTTTTCTCCCTCAAAACCAATCTGTCAAGGGGCAGGCAGTCTAGTCTGATACTTTCCAGTGCTCTGCAAGGATTCTTAAGCTCCAATTTTACTGCTTGGACTGACTCTTCTTCTAGTGTGGGGAAAATACTTGTAAAAAGGAGCTGGTCTTTCAGACGTCAGCACAGGGCTTTGAGATGTGCAGCTGAACAACATCTAATATCACAACCCAGATATCACAGAAGCTGAGGGAGAAAAGAAGAGGGTGTAACACTTTTAAAACATATGGGAAACATTCCCAAAATAGCAAAGATCTGACATAAAACCATATACACACACTTGCAGCTCAGATTTGGCGTCTCCATGCTCCTTGCTAGACAAGCAGGGATAAGGATTTTTTGTTCACAGTGCACGGAAGGAGGACCCCCCTCTCATTTTCACAGCTTTCCACCACCAGTCGGTCTCTCTGGTTTCATGTACGGCTCAAAGTCCCGGACAGAGGAAAAACTGGCAGATCTCAGCAGATGCACAATGCTGCCTGGCGTTTTCCAAAGGACAATCAATGGGAAAGCACTTGTTGTTAATCAAGGTGAAACAGATCCGTGCCAGCTGCCCGCAGAGCGCACTACAACCTGAACCAGCTCCTTGGAGCAGCAGGGTTTTGCACAGACGCTGGTTCTCTTAAGCCTGCGTTTCTGACAGCTGCCTAGTGCCTTTCTCCCACGCTTGTGCCATTCATGCTGAGATACACAAATGTCTTTTCTCTTTTGCTCCTTAACCACTGCACGATCTTTTCAATTTTTTAAGCAAACAGCTACAGAAGCCATGTTTTATATCACCTCTAGCAGAAGCCGGAGTTTTTCCTGTACAAGGAAATGGTTTCTCGTTATCTGATGATGACATCTCTACTTTACAGTAAAAGCCTCCATCCTCCAAGCACGAGCACAGAAACAAGCGCTGCGATAACTGAAGCGGGAGGAGAGGATGCGGCACTAACCTCGGTGCAGAGAATCCTTGCCACAGCTGTGTGCTGTTCATGCTGGAAGCCAGAGTAACAGAGGCATCTGGTTTGAACGTGGGAAATTGTTCCCTGCATGTTTATTTGGCTTTGGGTTGTTGTTTTTTGTGTGTTTTGTCTTTTTCCACCACCCCTTACTAAGCTTAACCATCTTGGGATTCTTGTATTACACTCTCTACCTGTAAAAGCATTTCACAAAACTCTCTTGGTGTGTGGTTAACACAAGAGGGCTCACGGTGGCTCCCTTACTAACTCACAGAAAAAGCTGAATGCATCTTCTCTGCATTTGTCTCAAACTGCCTCTCCCTTTCTCCCCAGTGTATCCCTGGGAGTGGGGAAAAGCCCTTACGCCAATAACAGAGCAGGACACAGAAATAAGAGAAAGGGCTTTAAAATGTCCCTTATTCCCAAAGAACACCAAGGGGACGACAGTTTGTGTCAGGGTGTGGGAATGCAGAAGGCAGTATAGGTCTGGACTGCTGCGGAGGCCTGAAGGGAGGAGGAGACTGAGGAGCAGCATTGGGGACTGACTGGTTCAGACTGGAGGTACCTCTGAATCAGAGCAGGGCACTGCAAGGGCTCCTGGTGACTCCTTATTACAGGAGCTCCATCTGCACAGGCAAAAAGCCCAGTTCCTCCAAGGCATTTATGCACAGGGCCAAGGCAACGAGGTACTTCTCAAGGCTAACCACATTGCCTTCACCCCCCAAAAAATTAATACCAAACCCACGTTACGGATAGCACAGAGTTCAGACACTCCCTAGGTAGCCAGAGCAATAGGAATGCAACAGGAAGATAGCTCCCATCCCCGCTATGAGTGAGTACCCAACAGAGAAAAATGCAAGAAACCCACAGGGATACGTCGCCTTCAGTCCTGTCAGTCACAAGTGTGACAGCAGGGACCTTTAGAGACCGTCAAAGGAGGAAAGCCAAGGCGCTCCAAATGCCAGGTCTGTCAGCAGCATAATTAACATGTCATGTGTGGTCTGCTCAGAAATGCAGCACTTACTGCATATCCCACTGCCAGCCTATCCGAAATGCTGCTCAGCTGGTAATTCCTGCACCTTGCACTAGCGTCTAAGTTACTGCAAGCCAAGAAAAAGGCGATCTGTAGTGTTTGGGAAGAAATAAATCAGTTTGTAGCCCATGGGAGGAAGGCAAGCTCCTACCACAGGGGCTGCTGGTGCTCCTGCTGCAGAGGAGTGTCTCTAGAAGCACGTACCCAGTGATGATCTTAGAAAAGCACATCCACTTCACATGGGAAAAACACGTGAAACAAAAAGGATGGAGGCACGTTCTGCAGGGAATCCATAAACCAAAACAGGTTGGGGACTTCAGCAGCTGGACCGTGCTCCCCACTGTCCTGCGAGCACCAGCTTGAGGGAGGTGGCATCCAGCGACAGGCACAACAGGAGCCGTCTCTCCCCCATCTCTGGCAGGGTACCTTGGGCAAAGTTACAAACGTGAGGTGACAAGTGACAGAAAGAAAGATCCCACACGGTGAAAGCCAGCCCTCAGAGAGGCACGGCAGTTCTCTCCCTCCACAGACAAAGTGGATGTGCCCGGTTGAGCGCAGGAGGGTCACAGTATAGGTAAGGTATTTGAGGGCAACCTAGGTGAATGCTCACGTTGAGAAAAACCTAATTTATTTTTAAAAAGGCAGAGCTGCAGCCCTCACGAGTGACCAACACAGCAAGGCCAAGGACAGCACCTGAATCCAGCGAGAGCCTCAGAACAACAATTCAAGCATTGAGCAAAGCGGCCATCGCACTGCTTAGAAGTGCTGCGTTGCTGCCAGCATGGACTGATCCACGGCTGATCTCTGACAGAGCTGCAAAGGCACTGGAAAGGGAAACGCAGAGGAGGAGGTCCAGGTGTTACTGCAACGAACGATGGACTCGGGACAGGATGAGACACAGAGAAAGGAGAGAAGCAGCAGGCACGTGAAAAAGGAAAAAAAGAGCTTCAACAGTGGTGAGTTTGGTAAAAGAGCAAATTTTTACTGAATGTAACAATTAGGGATGAAGACATACACGAACATTTTATCTATAGGCTGGCAGAAAATTTAAAACCATAGTCATATAAAAATAATCTATTTCTACACAATAAATATACCGCTTCCCCTCCTCTTTCAGGTTGACTTAAAATGATGCAAGTCAAGGATATCTTACCAAAAACGAAGACTCTTAGTTAAGAAAATATTTATGAAGGAAGTTTTCCTTGCAAATTTCTATTTCTGAACACATTTGGAAAAAGAACACCCACAAAACTCTTCAATGATACCACTGACTCCTTACATTTAGAAAGCTGTAGTCCAATTCTTGTCTCAACAAACAGAAAAACCCAGCAGCCTTGTTCCCAGCACATTGGTTCCATTCAACAAGGACGGCTTTAACAGGAGCTGCAGCAGAACAAAGGTAGAAAACCAAAGCAGAATGGAGAAGTGACAAGGACACCCTGTACCCCGATTGCTGAAAAGGAGCCTCTGAGCCCTACAAAGAGCCCTCTTCACCCTGATCAGATGGCACTAAAGACAGGAGCCTGTACGACCTAAACACGTGCTCACCATGCTTTGGAGAGAAATAGTGATATGCAAGCTGCTGCTGTAGACAGGAGGCTCTTGCTGAGATTATGATCAGCAGTGTGAACGAGCACAGAGACAGACCACATTTGGCTAGATCTATTTTTGTTAAGACCTGTCAGTGGTACAGGACAGGAATAAAATTGCCCCTATGATGAAAACGGTCTCATTTGCAGCTCTGTGGCAAGTAGTATTTATCATGAATCTTTGATTCCTTGTGCTTGGGCTGTTACTGCAGCTCCTCTGGGATGGCATTAATGCACCACTTCTCCATGACTCCTGCTTATCTCAAACAGGCTCTGCTACAAACAGGTTTTTCACCCCGGCCTGTGAGATTTCTTGAATTATCTGGTAAGGGAGAGTTTCAGCCATGGTCACAGCAGGTCCACGATTCTGCCCAAACGTTATAGATATAAATATATATATGTGTGTGTATACACATATAGATATAAATATATATATATGTGCACTATATGCAATAGTGTGAAGTAAGATTTCAGGGTTTTACTGGAACCTCTTTACAGAGACCTATAAAAGCTGAGCACAGCTTCATCATTCAGGAGAAGCACACTCATCTCATGCAATCCAAACCATCAAAGGCCATTTCACAGAAAGGGGTAGGTATTTTTAAAAAGTTGTATTTAACTAAGGTCTAGCATCAGGCAAAAAAACAACATTTAAAAAAACAACAGTAATAATTAGCACACACTAGCTTGTCTTTTCAAAGCATTTTACAAAAACATGAATTAACGAGGCCTCACAACACCCTTGTGAGATTGGTAAGTATTATTAGTCCCATTTTAGAGACAGGTAAACAGGCATGGAGAGTATGACCTGCTCACCACCACATATGTCAAATCCAGGACAAGAACATCAGACCTTACAGTTTTCTATCACGCATGGTCTGACCTCTTAAAAGATGCTGGTCTTTAAAGAAAATGTTTCCTCTCATCCCTTTTAAGACACCTGACTCCATTTCAGTCTGATACGAAAAAGGAACCCACCAGGAGCCATTCAGGATAAACAAGTGGAAGTAGCAAATAATACTTTTTACAGACTGTGTTGCTGGAAACTCTTTAAGAAAAGACTTGACATGGGTGCTTCCACGCTGTCAGAGCTGGAGTGTCACTTCTCACCAGGTACCTGCCATCAGGAAACTCACTGAGGCCCACATGCAATGCTGATATAGCTCAGAATCTGCAAGAAAAGGTAAGGTTTCTTTGCTACTTGCAAACAAGGAATCTCTCTCTGGCAGGGAGTCTCCTCTGAGAGAAACTCGTATGAGTACAACTGCACTGAGAGCAAAGACTTTTATCAGGAGACTGTCAAGGTGCAGCTAA
The DNA here is from genome assembly GCF_000695765.1 of Mesitornis unicolor. Classification (NCBI taxonomy): domain Eukaryota; kingdom Metazoa; phylum Chordata; class Aves; order Mesitornithiformes; family Mesitornithidae; genus Mesitornis; species Mesitornis unicolor. The sequence goes on along the minus strand of NW_010223338.1, from coordinate 271 downwards.
GGGCACAGATGTATCTGTTGGATAACCTGGAAATGGCCATATATTGTGCTTTGTGTTAGAAGAGATGGTCTGGAGGCATCAGCCATCCTAGCGGGTAGAAAATAACTCTCCATAGTCACTTTGAGAGGACAAGTTCTCTTATCTTGTCACTCTTGCACTGAACTAGTCAGTGACAGACTAGGGGTAAAAATTCCAAACCACCTGAAAATTCAAGTCAACAGATTTAACTCTATAAAACGTTGCCCAGTCTCACGGGCCAGAGCACAGGGAA
>NW_010223337.1:0-6329 GCF_000695765.1 Mesitornis unicolor | reverse complement strand
CCTCAGGCACCTCTCCCGTTTCCCAAGACTACTAACTTGTTTAATCTTGAAAGGGCAATGTTTATAGATATTTAAATAATCTTAAGAAGTGGCTTTACAGAGTCAAGGCAGGATCGTGATCTATGCAGTGCTGCAGACAAAGAGATCTGTTCCCTTCCTTTGCTGCAGCACCACTGAGCTCCATATAAAGTGAGCACTGTCCTACCACGCTGCTGTCTCATAGTTACTGAATTCAGTCCTAGTGCTAGAGATAGTTTTGGCCTTGCTGCCAGCTGCTCCTTCCCTTGTGCAGGCACTTGCTTTCATGTGGATACCAGGTGAACTTGCCTAGGGAACAGGTCTGGCTGAAAAATAAGACATTCTAGGTTTTCTTGTTTGGTTTTTTGTTGTTAGTTGATTGGGTTTTATTGGAGTTTTTTTGTCCTTGAGCTCCCTGAGCCAGCTCAGCACATGACCAAATAAGCACTAGTTCTGGCACCCAAGAGGGAGTGGGAACACCCAGCCAAGGGAGGTGGCAAGGACAGGACTCCACTGTCGGAGAAAACTTGCACTATGGGCAGTTTAAATTGGTAACAAAACTACAACCTGAGTTTACATGCCTGTTTGTGTAAATTGAATAGCTTACTGAGTTCTGGCAGGAGTTGTGTTTGGGTTCTCCAGGGTCCAGGGACAAAATGTCAGAAGCTTCACTGTAGTGACTGAGTCTTTCAGCTTCCTGTGTGGTTCTTTGCCAAATTAAATAGAGCCAGAAATCTCAGCACCAGCAGCTGTAGGGAGTTAATCCCACACAGATCCAGATTAGCTATGGCACATTCTTGTAACCATAGGCACGACAGCTTAGTGTAGACAGCTGTTCTGATAAACCGAGCTGGGAATCCTGCCTTCATAGGAATGTTTGATGTGTTTTGATCACAGAAGTTGTTTGCAAAGTTATGGTGAGACAAGCTGGTAGCCTTGATAGCAGTTGCATGTTATTGTCACTGTTGGGATGGCAATACCGCATGGCTACCAAAAATGACATGAACGGTTTTTCTTTAGCAGTTAAATGAGTATCTACCTGAGTTATAGAGTTACAATGCTGTTACTCATCTCCATGTGTTATGAAGGTGATGCTTGTTTGCTCATGCACTAGAAGCTTGACACAGTAAGACAACACGTGTAGAGATGGACAGCTTTCTTCCCACCCCAAGCAATATTCCTGTTGCAAAGAGAATTTTCTTCCCTGCCCGTTTTGCTCTTTGCTCTGATGTTGGCATCATTCTTGATGGCACTGGCTGAATATTTAGTGGAACAGGATGACAGGGATAATTGAAATATAGGGAAATGTGGGGATTGTAGACAAGCATAACTTTTGACTGGGGAATTGAGGGTAAAACCTTAAGATCATTCAGAGCCATAATGATGGGTCAGCTTGGGTAGCTGCATAGCTTGAGCACCAGACTTCGAATCTTAAGAGTTGGGGACTTGAGCAGTGTTTAAGGAAGAAACCATGCTTTGTCATGAGGTATTTAGATGCTAAAAGTTCACCTGGATTCAAAAGGAGAATGTTTAACTTCATTGCACAGAAATCCACTGAGGATGCTGTGGGAATACTTAGGAACATACTTAGGAGTTGCCTCCAGAAAACTGTCTGTGAAGTGCCAAACCCTTGCATTGCTGAAGGCTGGGAGTGTGCTCAAGGATAGTATCTGTGTGTTTTCTCTGTTCCTGTGCTCTTCTCTTGGCATCTGCTTCTGGTTAGTGTTGTAGACAAGAGTGGGGTCTAGATGGATTCCTGCTCTGACCCAGCATGGCCATTTTTGCAGCTTCAAGGGAGAATATTGTGAGAAGTAGTAGAGTCCAGTAAGTAAAGTATTGTAACCATAGGCACAGCAGCTTAGTGTAGACAGGTGCTCTGATAAAATGAGCTGGGAATCCTGCCCTCATAGGAGTGTTTGATGTGTATTGGTCCCAGAAGTTGTTTGCAAAGTTATGGCGACACAAACTCATAGCTTTGATAGCTACCTTGATAGAGTAGATAGTCTGGAAGGAAATCCATTATTTTCTAGGCTCTGCCATCAGTGTGCTTTTCAACTTGGGACGAGTTATTTCATCTGTTTGACTTGATTCTCCCATTCTCCTGGCATGCACTTTTTATCCATGCTGCCATTTCAGTTGTCAGCTCTGTCAGTTGAGGACTTTTTTTTAGACCATGTTTGCACAGTCACAAGTGAGGCAGCACATTTGAAGGACTTACCTCTACGCTGCTGGAAGTTCTGCCTCTCAGCTGAAATTTGGCAGCTGACTGCGAATGCTTTAATTTCACTGTGGATGTAAATTAAAGCAGGTTAAATTAAACTATCCCAAAGCATTGCCACCAAAATGGTGTATGCTAACTTTGAAATTGTAACAGGTCAGGAGCACAAATGTATTGAGTAAGATGAGGTAGTGTCCCCGGGTGTATTAACTCACTGGCTTCCTGCTGTGCCAGCGTGTCCCCTGTGTTCTGCACAGTGCTTTGCTCCCAGTCCATTTTATGTCACTACTCGCTATTCTAGTAATAATAATGATAAATCTGAATAGTAAAATGATTCTGCTCAGATGTTCAACCTCTTCTGCTCCTTTGATTAAGGAAAGATTTAATGGTTTAATTTGAGACATGTTTTGTTAAAGAATAGAGGGCTTTGATGCGCATGTTTGTAAAGGGGTGCACTTCCTGAGCAGAATGGAAAACATTCTTTGCTGGTGAAGGATGTTGAAAGTACAGGCACTCCCTGCAGCTGATGGATTTGTTCTGGACTTATATTTATCACTACATGTTAACAGAGAAGAAAAATGTTGAGGTGTTTTTCCCCAAACAAGGCAAATGATATTCCTTCCCACCCTTTTGCTGAGTTTGGTGGAAAACTTGCAACTCCATCTGAGTAATTTCTTAATGTTAGGACACCTTTGTGGCAGGATTTATCTTTTTTTTTCTTTTTCCTCTCTTGATGTTCATTCTTTTCCTTCATATTTTTGTCAAGTGACTCTATCTAACTTCAGCAAGCATTTTGGAATTATATTTGTATGGCATATAATATGCATCTTGAATGAAATTAAATGTTACTGTATTAGGAGGTCATTTGAATTGCAGATATAAATCTCCCAAAACAAACACCAACAAACTCCCCTGAGGATTTGACTTCCTGGTCTTTTTTGAAAAACTGGTGACTGATTCTGATAGCAAAGACAAAGAAGAGATTTTTCTCCCTTTTTTTTATTTTCTGAAGGAATAAAAGTTAAGTGCCTATTGTATAGTAGAGAAAGAACATTTATCATGTAAACTATTGGTCTCGTAGCTACAGTTTGGCATTATGATTTTATCAGCAGTGTAGAGTGTCACTAATATGACCCAGAGCTTCAGCTTCTACTGTCACTGTAACATGTGTTTCTTCTAAAACTATTATTGTCAGCCAGCTACTGCAAGTCCAATTGCACATTCTAGCATCCTCTTGGAGAGCAGCTAGGCTTAGCTTATCATCTTCTTGGCACAGAAAGGGATGTGGTTTTGAGCTCTGTAGGGTGCAATCAGAGCTAAGGAGCGCCGTTCTCCAGGAGCACCACATAATAAGTACTGTTTCAATCAGCTTTCTCTTAAAAACTCAACATGAGCATCCCTGGCTTGGCCAAAACTCAGAGATAAGAATTTTCAGTGTTCTTCAAAGTAGGGGTGAGAATGCTACAATTCAAAAGATCTGGAGACCCTTATGGCTTGAGCAGAAGGAAAGCTTTCAGTTGCTCTGTAAAAGGCTGCCCATTATTGCCCTTTTAAGAAGGTGCAGCAAGCCTGTCCTTTTCCCTTGTGCAAGGCAAGTTGATGCCTACAAGAGTAACAAGCCATAACCCTCCTCAAGGGCTTTTGAGACTCTGGCACTGGCCTACACTTCATAAATTGGAAGGCTGTGAATCCTGGCTGGCCCTGCAGAAAATATACCTTGTATTGTAGGCTCTTTGTGATTCTTTCCCCTTTGCACACCTTCACAGAGCCAGGCACAATCCAGCCCATTATCTGTGTGTGAGAGTTTTCACTATTATAGACTTGTAAAAGTTTCTATTAGCAATTCTGATTTGGAAAGGACAATTGGAGGCTGAAAGAATGGCAAATGCAACCCGGATATAACTTTTTGATCCCAGAACCCAATTAAATTTGTGGTTTTAAAGTGCGTGTGACTCCTGAGTTCACTCTAATACTAGATTTATATTATTTCCTGGAATGAAAGTCACTGCAGACAATTTCTAGAAGAGCATAATAATGATCCAGTAAAAAATGAATCCAGCTTTTGATTTTTATTTTTTTCCCCCAACAGAAATAAGATAGAGAACCAATTTAATTTTATATTGGCTATTCTTTTAATGCTCAGTAACTTTCCTACCACCATAACTTCTCTTTTTCCCAGTTATCTTCTTCATTAGTGCTGCTGTTGCTATGCAGTGTTAGCATGCATTTGTCATGTGGCTAATGCTATAGCACTACTATGTATTTGGAAAGACGAAAAAACAACAACCCAGAATATTGGTTGAAGGGAAATCTTTTTTATCAAATATCCTATTAATAAGTTCACTTTTTCATGAGTAATTAGTATTCTGAGCTATGTGTTTTTTTTATCATGTCAAGGTCCTCTGCCTAAAATTATGCTTCAGCCTGATCAGTTAAAGATGAGGAGGAACTTTAGGCAGCAGTAACCATGAATGCTCTGTGCTGAGCTGCTGTCTGGCTCAAAATAGCCTTTGTGTTTCTGAATTATTATTAGAGACACTTAGGTTTTGAACTAGCAGTACTGTAGCTGTGTCTCATTCCTAGTTATATCACAGGGCAACTTTTGTCCCACAGGGAGACAGTTATCTTAATTCTGCTGCTGCTTGGAGTTTGTGGCACCTTTTCCTCTTAAAGACCTTCAGGAAAGAGAGCTGAGATATACCAAAGATGAAAGGAAGTGTCCTTACCCTCCTATTAACTCCCCTTAGTGAGCTCTTTGCTATGGAGATTGCCAGGTTCCGCAGATAATATGAGGCTTCTGGTCTGTAAAGTGATATATTTGAGAGCTTTGTGGAAAACTGTAAGTTATCTTAGGGAGAAAGTGACTTTAAGTTCTGTTTTCCATGGAAAGAAATTAAGGTGGTGTGAGAACTCTTGTGTCTGTGGAGTTGACCTGTTCTTTTCCTACCTTTGCTGCCTGGTTCTTAATCTTGGGGGCACTGGCTACCTGTAACATTTATCATAGTGACATTTTTGTCCATAAGGCTGTGTTCTGTAAATGAGCAAGAGTCAGAAGTGCAAATGTGTTCCCTTGCTATTACTGGTAGGCTTGCATGGACACGAATGAAGCTGGTTTTTTCAGCTACCTGAGGTTGGAGCAGTGCAACCCATTTGGCATCCTTTTTCTATCTCCATGTGACTGGGGAACAAGCTGACTAAAGCTCTGTCTGACGTGTATCTAGGTAAGTTCCAAAAATAGGTGCACCTTTGTAGTCTCTCTTTAGTTTGAATATGAATTGCAGCTTTGTTTTCCACCTTTGGTTGCTACTGTATGAATGTTTTCCCAGATATATCTAATATAGTTGTGAAGTAGAAGCATTTCACTTTTATTTCTCCATGGACTTTTTTTTCCTCTCCCTGTCCCAATCTTAGCTCTGTCCAGAGGTAGAACTGAGGGAAACATACATGGTAATGTAGTCGCTGGATTATCCTGGATTTGTGACACCCATGGACACAGCAGGATGAAAGCTGTCAAGAACAAGTTTCAGCTCAGATGAACGTTAACTGAAGATGAAAATCACTATGAAGAGCTGTTGCTGCAAAGTCAAAACAACACATCTTTTTTGAAGCCTTTGTGAAAGGCCTTCTTGCACAGAAATTCTGCTGTGAATCAAAAAGATATCCATTAATTCCTTTTATCCTTTCCCCATTTCCCATTAGAAGATACTTTGGCTATGATGATCATAATATTTTGTTCTTTCCCTGCTGTCTTGAGTGAATACAGAGTATGACTCTGTGGTCAGTTTGATGCTCATTTCACATGCTGAGCGGAGAGGTGCTCCACTGTGTCCAAAATCAAAAAGTAAAACATCCATCCACAAGAACTTCACTAAGTTCTAAGAATCTAAGAAGATTCACTAAGATCTCAGAGCAAGATCTCTTGCGTTTTCTGCGAGCAGCTAACTTACTCAAACTGATGCCAACTGACTGAGTAAACCTGTCCTGGATGTTACAATGTTCATTGTATCTCTCAACATTTCCTAGTAGAGGGGAAAACTCAGCAGAATGAAGACTTGACTTTCTCTCCTCTCTTTCCCGCCCCCCCCCCTTCTCT
>NW_010223336.1:0-6608 GCF_000695765.1 Mesitornis unicolor | reverse complement strand
ATTAGTTCTGTTTAACTCAAACCAGGACAATAAGCTATCTGAAGCAGAAGTTTGTGTAAGATCATACGATCTTGGTGTGACCTGGGTCTGACTTCAGGCCCTCATACAGTCTCTCTCTATAGTTATATCTATATTTGTATGTGTGTGTTTGTATATACATATAAGTTTACAAGCAAGTTGCAGAAGCTAAGTTGTAAGAAGATGTAAGTGAAATGAACTTAAGTTCATTTTGCATACTTAAATGGGCTGACTTTCGGCCTACTGGAGCTTAAAACACGTGTCCTGTTTGAAATCTGACTGTTCTTTCTCTATAGCAGGTGGTTAAAAAAAAACCCAACAAACTCTCCTCTAGCACATTTTAGCTTTAGGCTGTCTATTTCCAAAGAGATCTGAAAACTTTGCAAAACAGATGGTTACACTGACAGCTTGCCAGAAACCTAGGGACCACACTTAGTCTACAGAAGAACATGAACAAAATCACTATTCATTTCTACTCATAACACCTCTAATAACTGAACTGAACTGAACTGCCACAGTTTAAGGCCAACAGTGATGGGTTTTATTGTAAAAAACTGTGGGGGTAAGTGGTGATGATAGTTCTAGTTTAAGACCTTTCCAGATAGCACCTTAGATAACCCTTTGTTGAAAAAAATGAGAGACCTTATTAGAAACCATTTAATTGACTATGCTGGCAGTCCATGCTTCAGTCCTCCAAAGTGAGGAAATGGGATTTCCTGAAATGGTGTGCCAATGCAAAATACATTACGTGCTACTAAGGGAGGCCCTGGCCCACCCAGTGCCAGGAGGCTAATTTAGCAGTTTTGCTAAATATGGTTTTTAGTGCAAGACACACTGCTTCTCTAGCTTGTTAACCTCATCTGTGTTCTAAATATACTGTATACAAAGGAAAAACATGCTGCAGGCACTGGTGTATATAGCAGGTATGACTAAGACCAATAGCTTTTTCTTTATTCAGTGAGAATCAAGCAAAAAATAGAATTTGTAACAACCATTGCTTACTACTGCTTTCTGTTGACTTTTGAAAGTGGAAAGATTTTTTATTTTGTCTTCAATCTTTGAGCTATCCAGCTAACCTTGAATATTACCAGGAAGAAATGCCACCTAAATCTGAGAGGCATATATATCAGAATCTGTTAAAGCTGAATTAATGAAATATATATTAAACAAATGCAGCAATACAGACTAGAAAGTTTTGTCCTAGTGGGAGGATGAGTACATTTTGTATCACACAGTTTACTCCTTCTGCTTTCTGCTCTTGTTCAAACAGCAGGATTTCAAGGCAGGCAGCCAAGATGGATTCAGCCCTTCGCTGAGGCTGAATCCACAAACCTGCCATCCTTTCACGGTCACTAGGCTATACATTTGCAGAAAAGAGCTTGATTGACACATCAGTGTGATGAAGCATAAATTCAGTACTTGGATGCTGTGTTTACTGGTAGCATGAAAAAATGAAAATTCCTTACTAGTGCCTTCTGAGCTGCATGAAGTCTCATGTGCAGCCTGACATAGGGCTGACCCTGTGCAGACACAGTAGAGGTTTCTGGTTAGCTTGTTAGGCAGCGAAGGAATCTGTCTGCAGGGTGAAGCTTGGGGCTCCTGTGCAAAGTACTGTCAGAGGAGGAGGGGTCTTTATTGAGTTCTTTCTTTAACTTTGAAATCCATGTGTGAGAGCTGTCTTTTAATGACTGATGGGATTTGCAAGGAATCCCATTGCTACTATCCTGGACATGTATGCAGTTCTGGATTGCTAAAGTACTCTTGGCTGCAAGGATGGAGTTGATTGTACTTGCCTGTTTTTTGCAGTGTACCACACAGCTAAGAAAGTGGTGTTTTTTTTCCCTTAGTCTCAATATTTTGATCAGTTCTCTACAAGCCGAGATGAAGTATCTCTGGGCGGTCTTCAGTGATGTCTGAGCCTGCACCAGAGAAACATTATTCCTGTGTTGATGAGAATTGATTGGGCTGGGAGTTACCTACCATATTTTGCAATAACTATAGTTCCTGCCACAAGTGCTGTGACCCCTTAACTCCCATTGCCCTTTAAGCTCTCTAAGTTTTATTGTTAAGGGATTTCCAGCCCATCCCTATTCATTATCTTGGAAATATAAACAGAAGCATTACCGAAAATGTCTAATAATGAATTTAGCTTAAGCACCCTTCTGGGAGGTAGAGCAGCATTATTATCTCCATTTTACAGCTGAAGAGTAAGTTCCCGAGTTTAAGGCTGTCCACCAGATCTCCATCTGCCAAGTCTGTCCTGCCTATATGGCTGGACTATTAACTTGAATTCCTCTGTTGACCACTAATACAACAGAATTAACTGTCAAGATAGGTGGTCTCTCAAGTAATCACATTTGAAACCTTTGAGGCTCACTCTATATTAAAAACAACAGTTTAAATCCTGCCCATAAACTTGCCAGCAGTTGCTACAGGTTTCTGCAGCATAAGTTTAATTGTCTCTCTGGCTGATACACTACTTAATTAGTAGGTAGAATGCAGCTGCTGGAGCTTAAGCTTCTGTATCATCTCTACATGCAGCTCCTTTGCAAAGCCCAAACTCGACTGTGACAACTGCACTGAGTGATGTCCTTCTCACTCTTTCACAATAGAGATGAAAAAGTCATGGGTATTTAAGTTTTTGATGTAGCTATAGCTAGCTGGAGAGTCAGCTAGATGCAGCACGTTTATTCTAGGCATTGAGAAACCAAAACACTGGTTTAAAAATAGATTTAGAATGGATACTACAGTTTCAGTTACCTGAATCTGTCTTCATGACCTGTGTGAGGAAGGTTCGTGTTTTTAAGTATTTCTACAAAAACAAAGTAACTTTGGGTTTGGTAGGTTTCTTCAATTAAGGAGAAAGTAATTGTATTATCTCTTGAGTCCTATTGCATGGACTTCAACAAAATATCACAATTCTGTTCAAGTTTCAAGGCATGGTAAAACCTCTCCTGCAAGCACCTTAAGCTCTGAGGAGATGGTCACAGAAAACCAGACGTTGCCAATAGCATAGAAATTAAGAAAATATATCATGTGGGAGAATGGAGAAATTAATAGTTCCATTGTAGCTGAAACTCTTTGGCAAAGTATAAGACAAATGAAGCAAATTCAAAGAATACTTGAATCCATGTGCGCAAGCAATGAATGCTAGGCAGAAGGAAAAAATGTTATTTTGTACAGTTGTAGTCTACTTAATACTTTTCTGTTAAGTCAGGCAGATAAAATGAGCTGTGAACGTACAATACTCTCGGTAAGGAAGCAAAGTGGAGTGTGAAGAGAGGTACAGCTAGTAGAGGGATTTCAAACATGAAGCTGAACTACAAGAAGTTTACTTTGACAATATGGGACCAGACTGTGTTCAGCCTGGCAACCAACACAAGTTATGCAAGTCAGATATCTGTAAAAAGAAATGTTCTGAATGCCTTTTGCAAACTGGGTAATATTAATCAGGAACAAAAAGGACAATAGTTCCACTAACTCAGATGAACACTTTGTAGCTGGAAGTGGATGCAGGTTCAGTGGAAGATGAGTTAAGCATGTAGGATAGCCCTTCCTTTAAAATAGAGCATTTAATGTGACAGCAAAATGCTGGGGAAAAACTCAAAGAAGACACAGGTAAATTAAAGTTCAGGACACAAGGAGGAAAACTCCCACTAGAAAATGATGTGAACCACTTTTGACTAGGTAGAAGACACATACAAAGGTGCTAAAGATGAGAGCATCCACGTTCAGGTTGGAAGTCCATAAAGCCTTTGATTTCACAGAAAGGGTGTCTGTGTTAGAGTTGCAGACAAATGTAGTGAAAAGCCTTTGATAGTGTCTTCTTGCAAAGAGAGTAATAATCAAGAAAAGTTTTTTTAATTATAAAAACATTAATAAAAAAAGAAACAGTTCTATGAAGAAAAGAATCATGTATGTATAAGAGAAGAAGGGAACTGAGTATAAAGCAAATGCCACATATCTGGGTACACTTGATAAATCATCAAAGTTCTGGCAGCTACTACTTGAAAAAAATGGGATTCATGTTTGTGCATGCATCCCTTTTTAGAACTTTTCATTTCTCCCTCTGTCACTTGAGCAACAAGGTGTTTCAAAGGCTTTCACAGAAAATAAAATCAAGCCACTGGGAAACAAGTTTCTCAGAGACAGGGAGAGGCAAGTAAAGTGGTATAAAAAAGGACTATTTTTTGAGCTGCTGCATGAACAATGACAAATCCAAAGTGCATTTATAAGAAAAATTAAAACTGCAAGTTGTATTGTTAAAGCTGGCAAAAGACATGGATTCTGTGGCTAGCTAAAAGGGTTCAGTGGTAAATTAGGGGGAAAAAAAAGTGTTTAGTATATTCGCTTGCAGAGTCACCTGAGTGTGCTACTTGGAATAGATATCCAGAGTACACAAGACACAATTCCTATTAGAGAGTTTGAGAAATGAGAGTTAATTAAGCTGCAGCCAGGAAGGATGTGGAATATGCGATAATTAACCTTAGCCTGGCAGCTAGGTCCAGGAAGAAGGCTTAAAGTGAGAGGCACTGGACAGCTTTAGGAAACAAGAAGTTTGTCTCAAACTGCTGCTTGCCTGAATCAGTAGGCCTGGGAGTTTCTATACAAGTGTCGGGATAGTCTATTGCAGCTGTGGGCTTGCCTGTGAAGAGAACCATTGGTTAGGCCAAGTATTTCTTTCAACTGTGCTCCTTTTAAAATCTGTCTTGAAGACTTGGCTTGAGGGGCTTGAACTCTTTGTTAGGAGCCAGAGCATAGCTGGAGTGGATGGAGGCTGAAGATTGAAACTTTGGAAGTGAGACAATTATTTTGCTTTTCTACACAGTATTTTACCAAGTTCCTATACATTACCAGTGGGGTTTTATTTTTTCTCCAGCTTTCTGGTAGTGTAGCAGAAATGCACTAGGATTCTCTTGCATGGACCCAGAAGTAGTAAGGCTAGGTTTGTAGCCCTGAGCAGGCTGTCCTCTGGGGAAAAGGACTTCTGCTAGAAAGGCACATCCTACCTGAAGTATCTGGTTCAGCTATTTCTGCTTTAAAGCTATAAATACTCAGATATACATGTGTCCATGTTGGGTAGGGCACCTGTTTAAGTGTTTCAATAGATGGCTAGTTACTTGGACAAGTAAGTGCTATTTTCTGTAAAGATCAAGGACACCTGTAACCACTGCAGTCACTAGCACAGGTCAAAGCAAGATCCACCACCCACCCCAGAGGTGAACACAGAATCCTGATCTTGACCCACATTCAGAGCATTTACTTTAGCTTCTCTTACCTAATAGCTGGAGGGTTAGTCTATCTCCCTTTCTCTTCCAGAAATCTAGTTTCTATAAAAACAAAGCTTTTTTAGCTGAAAATTTTCAATAGATCAGATCCAAACTGATTAGTCATTTGGGATGAACAAAATTATATTTTCTTGGTAAATGAACCATTAGCCAAAGTTACCTGCTTAGATCTATGCATGAACATCTTATGTTTTAATAAGAAAAAATAAATCAAAACCTCCACAGTAATGCTGATCATGAGGTAAAGACCCTTGCTCATGTTGGGTGGTAACTACAACATGGCTTTCAAAGTTTATTTTTCTTGAAAGTTGTGTCTAGCAGGTAAGAAGTTCCTTCAAGCATTTGCAATCTAAAAGGACAAACAAAACCCAAAAGTTGAGAATGCCAGTCTTTACTCCATTTGAATGTCCCTGTTTTGTAGAAGCATTCAGCTATGTCTCCTGATAGCAGGGAACTTGATGCACTAGCTGCACTAGGAGGAATGATGATGCGTATTAGCAGATGATATAAAGAGAAAGGAATGGAAAGCTCATGAGAGCAAATGATGACAGATGGATTCAAGAGCAGAGCTGAGAATCTGGCACTCGAGGCAAAGCCTAAATGAATTGTGAAAGTCTCCTGCAGCAAAGGGTGCAGCTGTCTCATGTTAACCACCTAATCTTCCACATCCAGGAGTAAAAGATCTTTAATGAATGGTGCCAGACTTCTTCTCCTTGTCTTGTATGTGTTAAAAAACACTCTTCATATGGAGTCTGTCCAGTATTTTTCCTTCTAAATACCATAAGTTAGTCTTCCTCAGACTTCCTGTGGTCTTCTCTGGGCGAGAAAGCTGTCCATTTGCCAACCTCATCTTCAGTGGGGAAGCTACAAACAGGTTAGGTCTGCCAGTGTGTATGTTCTTACATTGTAATTAAAAAAAAAATCAAACCATTGATAATGCATATACTGTTCTTTGTAGCTGCTTCAAGATCTTCTATTTCTACAATGCCAATACTAGCTAAAACTGCACTTGGGATAAATCACTAACAGGACTACAATTGGGCCACATAAGATACACACCTCATTTATTTGATAGAGTGATCAAGATCGGAGTTTTCATGGAGCTGAGGGTACTCTTCACAGTATTGGTTCAACAATCTTATATTGCCTACAGGAAGTGATCCTCCCTGAACTTTGAAAACTTATCCCTTTCTTTTTTAAGAATTTGAACAGAAAAATGGTTCTTGACTGGGTTTGTGTTTATCTAATTCAGTGATGAATATATTATTAATGTAGTTTAATATAATTAATATATTTAATATA
>NW_010223335.1:0-6518 GCF_000695765.1 Mesitornis unicolor | reverse complement strand
TTTTAGCAAAAGGTATAAATAAGTGTAACTAAGTGTAACTAAGTTACATGGTTATTATATTTATTTTATTATACTGTTACTGCTATAGTATTTGTATTACTGTAACTCCCAAGTCAGCAGATGAAAGTGGGACCCTGTTAGGCCACATGTTTGCTTTAGAGGAAAGTCATACTGGGAACTGTATATTCTTAGGAGTGGAGAAATGGAAGGAGACTGATTTAACATGGCTGGCTAAACCACCATTAAAGCTCGGGAAATGCCATTCACAGCCAGTGCCCTAGTCAGTACACAACCCAGCTCTTGCACCCTATATGCCTCTGATATACACCATGGATATTCTTCCCAAAAGGTCATTGGATCACACTGAAATCTCGGTCATAGCCAATTTCTCTCATCAGGTCTCTAATGTGTGTTTTGCTTTCCTTCTCTCCAGCCTGTTTATAATTTATCCCCATTCTCCTATATACAAAATGAACAAAGACACTTTCTAAAGGCCATTTCACGGCTTTAGGGAGCTGTATTCAGGAGAGTAATGTGTGATCTAAGGCAAGCTGAGGAGCATTATTTTCCTATCACCACCCCACAGATGATGGGGAGTGACAGATTACAAGTCAGTCACAGCACACTAGGCAAGGGGCCAGTCTGCCAGTAGTTCTGTCCTTTCTGGCTCCAGCCAAAGCATTGTTGAGAATGAAAGAATGGTTTATAAATAGCTCCCGCTGAAGTCAGTCTATTATAGAGCCTGCAGATCAGCCTGGTCTTTTTTCAGGCTGTTCAAGATGATGCCTGTATGTTTATGTACACGCAGGTGTTGCATACACAGCCAGTAAGGATCATGTCCCAGAGCTATTCCCTTTCTAGCTGTCACCTTTCTTTGAAAGAAAAATAAAACCTAGTGCAAGCACAGTTAACATCACTCTCTTCACTCCTTTTTAACTTCCCTCTCATTTGATAGATTCCACTTAATTTGTACTTTCCTAGAAAGACTTTTAAAAAGTAATTTTTTAGTATCCATCCTTTCACTGAACAACTGACAATGAAAAAAGAAGAGTATCTTATTAGCAATCCTGTTAACAGATCTCCCACAGAAAGTGTAATGTGGAGAGTAGGTATGAAACAGAAACAAATCAGTCTGGAGGCATTACAAAGAAGTCATTATACGCTAACCCTTCCCTGACTGTTCACACACAAAACCTATATGGATCTTAAAGACTTTCTGCTTAGACTATGAAATTATATCTATCCATAGCCAAGTATGATTGTCCTTTGTCTGCTGAGAAAATTTCTTAGCAGTCCTGGAGCCAGAGTAGGCACATGTCATTCTTATGCTGTCTCCCTACCGCTTAACCTATGAGCCAACCTCAGAAGACCCCCTACATGGCCAGGATTCTGTGATGCCTCAGCCTCTCTGTCCTGTAATTGAACACAGCTACCAACAAGTGTCTCTGCCAAGGAAGTGACAGGAAAGACAGATGATAAGGAGCCAGCTGTGACAGGCCTTCAGTAGCATTCCCTGTTCTAGATGATTCCTGAATTGCTGTGGCATGGTGGCTCTAAACAAAGGGACTTGAAGAGGTACTGACTTTCTAATATATACTTCCAACTGGTTTATTTTTAAAAAATCTCTCTGAAAATAGCTTTCTGCATTATCCATTAAACTCGTTCTTGGTGCTGCCAATAGGAGGAAAGACGAATAAGACTATTTGTTTCAGAAGAGAAGTCCTAGGCTACAATGAAATTTTATTGCCAGAAGTAAAACCAGAACAGATTGGAACAGAAGCTGTGCCTACAGAAGGTTTTTTTTAAATTATCATTCATTATAATTCATCCTGTTTTAATCTTATGCAAAGAATATCATTACCTCTGATATATTGGCCAAGGATAAAACCCGACAAGTTACTCAGTAGCTGAAGGTGTAAGATGAAGACTAATGAATTATACATGTGTTTCTGACATACCTTAAATCAAGACAGTATGGATCTAAACAAGGACTCTCACCTACCAAAACAATACCATCTGAAATTTTCAGCCACATACCTTCTGTCCGTTCTGCATTATTCTCACGTGAGAGCAATGACTGCCTAGTATATCAATAAGTGTAAAAAGAATTGCGCTACAGCTCATCTATGATACTGCATACATCGTTTCTATGTATGCATACTTCCTTTAGGAGAGGGAGTGGTGGAAAAAGAGGAAGATAAGCAGATAGGCAGAAAGACAGGTAGATAGATGGATAGATAAGATACAACATGCTTGTTCTATCATAAAACACTGACACAGACACTGCTTTTTGCCAACGTATGGGTCTGCATGCAAGCTGTGACTGCTATGTAATGGAGAAGTACACAAGTTAGCTTCCTTACAGGGTTCATTTACTCTTCAGAAAAACTCTGTGCTACAATCAAAGGCTGCTTCTAATATCTGACACAGAGGCTTTTACAGCTAACGGGATATCTTATAACTGCAGAACTACCTGCATATTAAATATATCACAAGTGGAAAATGTATCAAGCTATCCTTCAGAATTGCAGAATTCGTGTTTCTCTGTGATGTTTTTCCATTAAATGTGTGTCTGGCTCTGAAAAGACTTCCTACTGCAAGCAGCATAAGTACACAAAGAGGACAATTCTCCTGAGTTCCCAGTGCCCCCACTGTTTCCTGTTTTCTGACTGTGTAAGGTAACACCGAACTCCTGGCAAGCATCAGAATGATGATGACAAGCAGTTCTTTGTGCAACAGTTGAAACTAGATCTGTCTTAAAAAGAGCATCCAAGTGTTATTCATTGATCATGTCTGTTATTGTCTACACAAATATAGGCAGCTGATTGCGAAAGGCCTCCACTTTGGGAAAATTAGGATTACGCTGCCAATTTAAATCCAGATTATGCATGGCTGAACAGCAAACTGAAGACAGAGGAATGCTCAAACGTAGCAGGGTACTGTATGAGTTTTGTGGTTGATTCTCTCCTAGGGGTCTTCAAAGCAATTAAAGGCCTAGGTAAGATTTTAGTTATGAAGAATCATCCTCAGCTAACAAAAATTGGCATAGTTCATTAACTTGAACAGTGAGACATATGGCCTGACAGATACATTGAAGTCATTGACAGGAAAACCAGAAACTATGTTAACAAGGATAACTAAGTCTCAGAAACCTAGGCCTGAACTCAATCAACAGCAAAATTTTAAAGCTTCTACACTGTGAGACATTTATACCATGTGCAATACTATTACAATAACCAGTTCCAAAGAAAAACTGTTATTAGGTTATTTACTGCTCTTGTGGACATTTTTCTACTACTGTTACCCTGGCCAGAGGAGGCACTTACGAAGTTTATCTGAGATTGTTCATTGTGAAGACTGAAGATTTAATGAAAAGTCTACTGGTTTTTTTTACCAGTAGATTTATTATTAAAATTATTATTTTTATTTATTAAATCAGGGAGGATGGGCCTTTTGTGGAAATCAGGCATCCCAGCACTTTTGAAAACCCTACCAGAGGTCCAGCAACATCATCTGGAGGCTAAATACTTTTCAGAATCTTCCTTTAATGTCTCAGACTTCCTTAAACCTACAACATAAAGGACCATATTACCAAAGATTAAAACAAATATCTTTTGCCTTCGTGCCCTCTGTGTGAAGCTATTCTTGAGGAAGCATAAAGAATGGAAAAGAAATAAAAGCTGTACCACTTATCTCTTCAGTGTATAGGAATAGCAATGCTAAACTAGTACAAATATTGCTCAGCCAGATTCTGTTTTGATACTCTAGTGGTTCATGTAGTTCTAAAACAGCTTCTTTAATATTGTATTCCCCAAATAATTGTTCACTGTGAAAGATATTCAGTCCATAGAATTTTTCCTTTTATTTTCAGGGTTTGAATATGGAAGTCCTTATTTAGGTAAGATGCTGCAGAAATCCACAGAGCTTACCTGAGTTAAGAGCTCAGGAACTGGTCCTGCATATGCACATAAATTGCTTTGGGAACAGAAAGATTGTAACGAAACAAAAAAAGAGTCCATAATGCATGCAGGCTTCTGACAGTTTTTGCAAACATCAAGGAATGTGACACCTACCCTTAATACGTTTCTGCTCTGATTATGAATCCCCAGCTGCACTGAGGCCATCTTTGCATATGCCAGATGAACCGTTTTTCCAACCTGAGCTGTCTGGTATTTCTTTGAGTGTATGAAGAACTTGTTAAAAATGAAATACAGAGTAATGGGTACTTATAATTTAAATGAATCACTGCATGCAAAGTAATTTCTTTAAACTATCTGCCAGGTAAATCTTGAATCACCAGCCTGGCACCTTTGAAATTTTGAAAATTTGAACATACATTATTTAAATACTAGTACCATTAGTTGACATTCAACAGAGTACAATTCTTTGTTTAAGGGAAAAATCCCAAGATGCCTGTGCAAGAAAAACTTCCAAAGTCCAGAGAAGTTATACCTGCAGATGGAGAACAGGTTACAAAGTTCCCATTCTTCTCTGTTAGACAGACTAATCTAATGTTTACCTTTCTCAAATTGCAAGGAAGACCATTCACACTTTGTACGATGGAGGAAAATGTTACCTACCTTATTATCTAGAGACCTTCTACTAGGCAAGCTGCAAAAGGCTTAGGAAGGTAAACTACACAGTTGCCCAGAGAATCAAGATTATATGTATATGCGCTGTTTGTAGAAGATGTAAAAATGCACACTATTTGCCCTACTTGGCTTCTTCTGAAGCTGGGTCAGTGCTATGTGATTCTGAAAACATCTCACGCTAAATGTGGCCTGACATATTTGGAATTGGTCAAAATCTTTAATTTTCACTAATTTTCGCAGTTAAGATTCTGGTGTAAAGGTTTTCCCTTTAAGAACACTGCATACTTTTAGTAACACACATACCTCGGTAGGAATATAAGAGTATGAGGCAGGAGGTGGATAGGAAAGGATCTGAGTTGAGATTGCTGTTCTGGGAGATTTTCTGCAATGTTATTTTTAAATCAAATTTTCATCAAACCTAGCACTAAAATTCAGGCATATTTTCCACATAACTGACTGAAATTTAAAAAGCATTATGACAAGCAGCCGTGCAGATGTATCAGTCGATGCAAGTTTTACATGGGTCATGTGTAGATGAGCAGATTTTACTTTGCAGGTATATGAAACTGTTAATCAGTGCTTTGCAATACCTTGAGTACACTGCTTACCTCACATGACATGATCTACTGAGACTATGGCATGTACTTCCAGCGTAACGGCAGGACCAGGTTCTATATGGCTGTCATCGTGCATAGAATGAATTTGTCCTGATGTGATTGTTAATTATGTCTAATATTTGAGACACCTTTCCACTATTCTAAAATGCTAAAAAATCAGATAGCTGTTATCTGGCTTAAGCTAAACATCCTTGTTCTAAGAAGCAGTGCTAGTGTTTCCCATGTAGACATTACTCAGTTTAAAAGGCTAAGAGGTTAAGAGCTACAATGAGTTTAGTTTATAAGCATCACTAAAAAGAGAAACAGGAATGAGGAAAACAGGAAAAATGCAACGTGCTCAACACAACACTTTCAGATTTCATCAGACCTAAAGCAAAGCCATACTATACAATGCTCTGCTATGCTCTGTTTTGTTATGCTATGCTATGCTACGCTACGCTATCCTATTTTGTCTTCGTCACTGGGAAACCAGGTGGATTTTTAAAGCGCATTAAGTGATAGGACTGGGTCATATGAGGACTGATGCTAAATTGAAGAAAATTGAGAAGTCTGTTCTTTAACTACAGTTCTCTGTTACATTTGAACTTATTTTTCCCATGGTGATTTTGAAAGCTTTGCCTCACACTAAAAATAATTAGCCTAATACTCAGAAATGCACTTGAAATCAGTGAAGGTAAGCAGGTATACAACTGGTGTAACTATTATCACTTGTCAGAACAAATTTTGGAATTATTTGGGTTGCTTTATGTCAAAGAGTAGTATCTCATTGACTTCAATGTGCTTTGGATAAAGCTCTAAAATTCTCTGCCTAGCTTGATTTTGGATTGGTGCGAGGCCAGAACAAGGTGGTTCCAGTGAAATAAATGGAGCTACACCTGTAGAGAATCAAAGTAGAATCAGAACTGGGATTACTGATATTACATTTTTGGCAGTGCTAGCATAAGAGAGTTTAAAATCAGCTTCCTATTATGATCTTTCTGGGAAAGCATTTTCCTTTTTTTTGTTTTAGTAAATGTTTTTAATAGAATGAAAGTGCTTTACAGGCAACATTCATATTGCCAAAACCAAGTGAATTTACAATTTCTTTTTATTATCACTGAAGGAATACTGATTCAAGTTTCGGGTGCAATGAAACAACAGTAGTCTTACTTTTATAGCCCTACACATGTAGAATAGCTTATGCTTTCGTCTATTACATAGTGCCTGAATGGCATTATACTTGGTAAATGTGGGTGACAATCGTGATTTGTCTTTTTGTTGTCTTCGTGTTACAGTCATGAGAAAATTTTGGCCGATTAAAGTAGGTATT